>NW_019419528.1:0-7832 GCF_000390285.2 Anoplophora glabripennis
GAATTTCATTTTGAAATGCGTGAGTATATTAAAACCACGTTTCATAAAAATTACTAAAAAAATCGTTAGGATACAAATTCTCAATTTTTATAAGGTAGCAGAGTAGAGACACAGCAGTAATATTTGATAAATCTTTTACTTACATGATTATGATGAGATACTGATGTAAATAAAACGTATATAAATAAAAATATTTCAAGAATTCTCTGTAAATTTTCTATCAATATAGGAGTTCTGTAGGTATTTTTCAATGTTGTCGAATATTAAACTACGATTTTTAACAGGTATACAAGGTGTTAATTAAGTATGTACAATAAATTCAACAGACGATTATTTGAGTGATTTTAAGACAAAAAGTTCGTATAAACATTGGTCCGCAGATGCTTCGTTTTCAAGATACAGGCTATTAAACTTTTGTAAAAAAATTGTTATTTCGTAAATATCTTAAACACCCAATTTTGTTTAATTTGGCAGTGTTATTTGTAGTATTAAGGGGCTAATTTAACCCTAACTTGATTAGATTTGTTAAGTCCAGTATTTTAGATAATCTAAAAATAATAATTTTTTTTCATAAAAGGTTTTAGGCAGTTTTAGTTGAGCAACAACCGTTTTAAGCCTAATGTATGTTATATCTCGTACTTTGTTATATAAAAAGATTGTATGAAATAAAAAGTTTCAGTTAAAAAAGTGCCATGGTACGTACAGCATGTATTTAATAAGTTTTATGAAATAATATTTCGTGTCAATTATTAATGATAATGATAAGAAAATAATAGGCAAGAAATATAATTTTAAAATATTTTGGTTTTAGATCTTAATTATTTTATACGCTAATTTATACGTATTTTATACGTGATTTCTTAGTCGCAGTGTATAAGATAACAATATTATGAACATATTTTTCGGTTCTAACATGGGGCTTCAAGGGCAAGAAACGGGAGTTCTCGGACGAGACCTGGTTTCCTTGTGTTTATACCCTTAGATAAACCACTAAAACGATGTTGCGGGCACCATAAATCTATAAAGTTGTTACATTCGCTGTTACGATATCGTTAGAGGACCGCCCACAAGCTTAATGTAAAAAATAATAAATTGTTTAGCGTTTGCTCCACGTGTTATACTAAATTTTGAGATTTAAGATAGAGAAACTACTTATAAAGGATAATTATAACAGTATCTTTGATAACTAGATTTCAAAATTAAAGCTGTATTCATCAGAAAGGTTTGATTGTAAATAAATTTATTAATTAATCAATTATTAAAAATTAAACATACTAATAACACAAACCAGAATTTATTAATCAATGAATAAGTGACGTTGTTCAAAAATGTAAAATAACAAAATTGTTAAACATATTTATAATACCTACTCTTTTACATATAAAATATATTTGGCATTTGACAGACCAAATAGACTATTACAATACTGCAGTGTGTAGGGATCTTCTTGAATAAAATAAATGAATGCACATTTTTAACAAATAATAATTTTTGCCTTCTTGTAAATAATTTTAGAGTATTTAGGGTTCAATGTGCGTTTTTTGTATTATTTAATGAGTGACTTTCCAATCGTTGTTATTTTGGAATGTAGTAATTTTGTCTATACTGCTAGATGAAGTTGAAATTGTGACATTGTTAGTAACGGTAACTCCCAGTATACAAGCCACTGGTTGCGCAAAAGACTTGATATTACAGTATTTTATGGAAATTTGACAAAATGTAACGAACAGCAAATTTAGTTCAAATACATCTCATATTTCTAAAGTCATTTACACCAAATGGATTTCTTTGGAGACTTTTAACACCATGTATCTTGGCTGAGATTTCGAAATAAGTTCGTAAGACAAGGTACCATTATTTTTTATTTTTTTATCCACATCCGAAACCTAATAGATAAAAACTGAGACACCCTGTGTATGTAGCAGTAACAGATGTTTCGTTTATTTGTTGTCATATATACATTTTTTTCCGTGTGTCTTCCGTGCCTGATCTCGGAAGAAGGAGAATCCAATATAAGGAATTGGATATAAACCGAATAAAAAAGTTATAGAGACTATACATCTCTATACCTGGGCCCTGTACTCATAAAATATCGCCCAGCGAAACGGAAAGTGTAGGTAATTGATGACAAGGACCTGTAGCGGTCGGAAGCGGACGTCCAATCTCGAAAACCGCACCGGCGGTGTTTTCTCGTGGCTTCTGCAGTCTATTCAAAATTAATTCGATGTGAGTTACTGTGTATCTACCGGCGTCAGATGCATATTTGAAGGGGTTGCCTGCAAAGTCGTACCGCTAAAAATTAGAGAAGAGCGCAGGAAGTGCACAGAAAGCCACAGCTTAGTTTGATGAAGAAATTCTGTACACCACTTTCTAAAAGTTGGTACATCAAAAGTTGTCATTACAATTAAAAGACATTTTTTAAAGTAAGGTAAAACTAATTATTTCACTTGTGTTCTGATAATTGTTAAGAAATAACTAAGCATAAAAGTATACAGGGTGTCCTGAGAGTCCGTCAGGAAACTCTGGGAGGTGATTCTACGAATTAAAATAGTTCAATTAATGTCTCATTTGGCACATCCACTAAGTAGCTGAAGCTCTATTGGATCAGTCAGAGTTTCATTATGCGCCGCTAGAGATCACTTTACCTAGAACCCACAATTGTTAAACAATACTGAAAAGAGAAACAATTTCGTATACCCAGCGCATTCGCCATTTTCTCGAGTAATTAATAAATTATAGTCGTGTTTGTTCAAGCTGTGTATCAGACGGATAAGACTGGTGTTCCGAGAATGTTTTCTATACGTTGTATCTGTGTAGTATTTTGTTGATGTTCTCCATAGATTAAGAACGTATAATAAGTTAATTATTTGCTTATGTATGTACCATTTTGTAATACCTATCTATTTAAAGTTTATTGTAATTTGGTACATTCCAACATTAAATTATTTGATTGAGTATTTTCGACATACTTGTATTCAGTGCTGACTGAGTATATTTCCATGCTAATAATATGATATACTGTGTGCGTACTGAACGCAAAAGTTCAAATAAATAAAAAACTCTAATATTATCTATCAGATTTAAAATTATACAGTCCCACTTTCTAGATAATATACCCAAAAATGTTTCAGTGTTGCAGTCGGTTGATTAAGTGTGCATTCCTCCAATCCTTGAGATTCCAGTCTATAATAATTCTCTTGTGAATGCTCCTTGATATTAGAAAATCATGAGGATTAATCTAGGTAGTTTTCCAAAGGAAGCAAAAAGATTTTCCCTGGTAAAAGTGTTCTATAGAAACCGACTCATGGTTATGTAAAACAAGCTTTTGAGTTCCAGGGAAGTTGGAAGTTGGGCGAAGTTAATACGGTGGTAACAAGTTGGAATTAATTTATGCGTTACATTGGGAATTCCTTTATCAAAACCTATCCGTTAATAATGATGACAGCATATCTATCATTTATGTGTAATTGACTTCGAAAGTTCGGCTGATAGAAGTGCGAAAGAGACCCGGTGCTAAAATTAGGGCCTCGTAATTTATAATAATTTGTCTCAATTCCCGGTAGATTGATAGGCTGGAACTATTTCAATTAACTGGAATCCGTCCTTTAGTGAAACGGTTTTTATTAACAGATGGAATACTTGAGATCGACGCTTTAGTACGAAAACATGCTATCTCAGATTTCGGTTGGAAAACATGCCATCTCAAATTTCAGTTGGAAAACATGCTATCTCAAATTTCAGTTGGAAAACATGCTAACTCAGATCTTTAGGTAAAAACATGCTATTTCAGTGTGACTAAAAATTTAAGTTGACACATTGAATGATTGAAACCGTGAATTTATAATAAACTTATATAATATATTTTTAAAAAAGTAAGGAATGTTTATGTTCAGGTACACTGTTTATTTTATTTTATTCAACATTTTTCAATTAATTTTGTTANGTTTATAACAGTAACTTAACAAAATTAATTGAAAAATGTCGAATAAAAAAAATAAAATAAACAGTGTACCTGAACATAAACATTCCTTACTTTTTTTAAAATATATTATATAAGTTTATTATAAATGCACGGTTTCAATCATTCAATGTGCCAACTTAAATTTCTAGTCACACTGAAATAGCTTGTTTTTACCTAAAGATCTGAGTTAGCATGTATTCCAAGCTTAATTTGAGATAGCATGCTTTCCAACTGAAATTTGAGATAGCATGTTTTCCAACCGAAATCTGAGATAGAATGCTTTCGTACTAAAGCGTCGAGATATAGCATTTTTTCTTAATAAAAAATACTTTGAATTACAAAATAGACCAGAAAAGGTCGTCAATAGCCAAATATAAAAAGTCAGTGATCGGAGGAGCAAACTTAAACTAAATACAGCAGGAGTTATTGACCTTAACCTATACAACACCGACATCTAAAATATGTAAAGGGTGTCCCAAACGTAACGTAGGATTTGAATTGTGCGCCACTTTAATTCCGAAGAATTACAAAGTGCAGGGTCACGTGTTGTAGTAAACTCGTTGCGATTAGACAAAATGAAGCGCTATACGACGGATGAGCAAGTGTGAAAATTCATGACAAGTACGAAGAGTATGTAGCTGAGACTGTGGGTAAATTACGACGCGGAATTTTCGGTAGAAGGAACAGCCCCAATGAAACAACCGTGAAAAGATTAGTTGCCAAATTTGAATAAACAGATCCGGTTGTAGACAATAAAAAACTCGGCCTCACCCTGGCCGTTCAGCCGAAAATATTGGCATTGGTGGGTGATATTGTGGCGCAAATTCGCATAACCTCAGTGCGCCTTCGGTCACTGCAATTAAACATTTCAAAATGCACAATGCAGCAAATTTTATTAAAAGATCCGCATCCATTCAAAATGCATCTAACCCAACTTTTTAATTAATAAAATATTTTTTTCCTCATATGAAATTCTGCGATTCTTTTGTTATAGCTTTTAGACGTCAAGAGAATATTTGAAACAAAAGTATAAATGTTTTATTTGTTTCAGTGTGTTTTTTGGGCAACATTTTTTGTCTCTTACAAAAGTTTCATCTAACTAAGATATAGACACAGAGGAGTGCCTATATTGGACAGGTTTACGTTGATTTTAGTAAGAGTTAAATACATAGCAAAGGTTAGGTTACACAATGTGCGGTACCTATACGAAAGAAAGTCTGTGCTCTGTGTTATTATTAGGCCAATCATTATAGCTTTTTTTCGGGAAAAAAATACTATTAGAAGTTTCTGTTCGGAATATTGTTCAGAAACGTGTTATAAACAAAATATCAAAAAATCAACTCGAGACTAGTTGGGAAACTTTGTTAAAACAATGGTCAAAATTATGGAAAAGTAGTTTTTCGACTGGCGTAAAAAAACTGTTATTCGTAGAGAAAAAAAGGTTTACACAAAAAAGGTAGGTATTAAATAAATCTGTAAAATAAGACAAGTCCGATTAAATTCCGATAATTTGTTTATGCGCAAGAGCTCAAAAATGGTTGAAATTGTCCGCTTTTTTCAATTGCTAATAATTAATGCAATTTTCATCGCAGACACTTGTAATTCAGGATTTTTGAAGCTTTTTGCACCCTTAATAAGTGGTAAAAATTTCAGCCCAAAAACTTCATTAGCTTGGCGTTGGCGGAATTTGTTATCTAAGAAGATGCTATTTTCAATTCATTTTTCCCAAGCTCACAGGCGTTGTAGGGTTTCGATCATTAGTTGTTTTTGTACCTAAATAGTTGTATTGACATATGCATTTACTGATAATTTAATTTTTCAAATTTAATTTGTTTAAAAATGACTGAAAAAATGTTAATATTTATTACATCGTTAAGCGCGCATGCTAAGCCTCGCCTTCCCCACTCGTTCGCTAGACCAAGTAATAGAACGCATCGCCGCTATCTTCTTTTTCGAAATTAAATAGTTGAATTCACCTTAATGTTAATGTAGGACATGAAAATATAGCTCTTAATGTATACTCTCTCCAAATTTCGGCTCTTAATATTAATAATTAAGGTCACTGCGATTAAATAAATAAAAAAAATTATCTCAGCTTCTAATCAACTTACAACAACGATTTTTTTTTTAAATTCGAAGAAAACTAAAGTAAAGAGGTTACTATTTTATTTTATAATAATTACCTATCTTAACAATTTAATAAATATTAACATTTTTTCAGTCAATTTTAAACAAATTAAATTTGAAAAACTAAATTCTCAGTAAATGCCTATGTCAATACAACTATTTAGGTACAAAAACAACTAATGATCAAAACCCTACAACGCCTGTGAGCTTGGGAAAAATGAATTGAAAATAGCATCTTCTTAGATAACAAATTCCGCCAACGTCAAACCAATGAAGCTTTCGAGCTGAAATTTTTACCACTTATTAAGGGTGTAAAAAGCCTAAAAAATCCTGAATTACAAGTGTCTGCGATGAAAATTGCATTAATTATTAGCAATTGAAAAAAACGGCAATTTTCGACCATTTTTGAGCTCTTGTGCATAAACAAATTATCGGAATTTAATCGGACTTTTTTCATTTTATAGGCTTATTTAATACCTACTTTTTTTGTATAAACTTTTTTCGCTATGAATAATAGCTTTTTTACGTGAGTCAAAAAACCACTTTTCCATAACTTTGACTGCTGTTAAAACAAAGTTTCCCAACCAGCCTCGAGTTGATTTTTTGATATTTTATTTATAACAGGTTTCCGAACAATATTCTGCAGAGAAACTTCTAATAGTATTTTTTTCCTGAAACAGACTCTTTCATGTCTATAATGACTGGGCTATATGTGGAATATAAGTCTACGTTCAAAATATATGCCTCGTATTATTCCATAGTTTCGTATAAACAAATACATTTTGGCAATTATCTAGTAACTTAGCCTCAGAAGGTGCCAATATAATCGATGCCATGAATAAACCAATGTAATATTTCAAATGTAAAACCCACAATTCTCCGAGAATATCCATTTTGCATTTCCCAATTTCTGAACCGGTGGCTTGTAATCCGCGATAATAAATATCTATGACGACTTTCTCCTGGCTCCGGAGACACTTGGCTCTAAATACATGCACATAGCATTAGAACGCGATTCCATAATCGATATCCGGCGAATTTCAATTTATCGTAGAAGAGATTTCATAAATTCTAAAATAGCTTACAATGATTTAAATGAAGCAACAAAATAATAACATAAAGTGACTAGTCAAGCATGTGACACTGTGCGCGTGCGTTTTGCGGTTAGCTTGTCTTGTCCTTGCTGTTCTCGGGCTATACTCTGTGGAGGGCAGACCTTCTATCAGAACTCTTTAACTGGGATCGTTGCTCAGAACCCGCCCGTAGCGACTTTAGAACCAACAACACGAACAGAAATCAATATTAGGGCTTAGGCATTCTGATGTGTCTCCACAAAGTCTGGCCCGAGAATAAGTAGGGTATGTTAAAGATTCCTATCTAAAGCTAAGCAAGTGATGCCTTAAATAGTATTAAATAATATTGTAATGCAATAGTGTAACAATGGTAACTTTTACTCCTCAACAATTGTTCGAGTTCGCTTATGGGACACCCTGTATAGTGCAGCATTTATAGTGACAAGTATTTTGTGTACTGTAAGTGTATAATCTTAAAAAGTTCTTTATCTGAATGCTTAGTGACGATACGTTGTGTTTGTGTGTCTTCATTGTCAAGTTTTGTGTGATATGAAAAAATATGCTCACGAACGCCAATTTGGATGAGAGAAACTTTAAATGCCATGAAAGAGCGTAATAGCACAAGCACTGGAATATTAGCCACAAGATTCCATGTACATATGTCATATAAC
>NW_019419529.1:0-2693 GCF_000390285.2 Anoplophora glabripennis
CAGTTATGTCAATATTCTTTAATTACTCGAACTTCTGTACATCAAGTTGGAGATTTTGATAATTTTTTTCTCGGAAATGGTTGAGTTTAGGACCCATGTCATATAAGGTTTTTTTGTTAATTTTAATGTATTCTTTCGTTTCTTAAAATTAAGGCAGTCAAACTTCTAACATCCTGTATACCTTCACGATACTCTTCGACTGGGAATTAAATTACTTTCTTTTATTTTTCACCTAGGTTGATTTATTTCAATAAGAAATTACACTGATAATGCGCTTACGAAGAAACACGCCTACGTAACTGCAAAACACAGTATGCACTGCAAGGTGCTATGGTAAACGCCACACCGCCAATGTCTTTCTACCTCAGGTGTCGAATGCGGTTAATTCCAAGAAATTCTATCTCAGCAATTATCGTACGGACTGTAGATCAAGTTACCTCAGTATAATTCTGTTTGTTTTATTCACTGAAGCTTATTTTTTACCTAAAATCGATTAGAACTGTTTACACAGCCATTTGTTTGTTTTTTGCCTTGTTTTGTTTATTGTTTCTTTATGGCTACTTGTCATTTTTATTAAAATTGTAATTATATTCAGTATCTTGGTTACTTAATTACGAAAACCCCATAAATTATACATTGTTTTAAAGATAATTCCCCTTTCTTCTAATGAGGTAAAGATTCATAAGAAAAACAAAAGTTAACTACCGCTCAGCACACATTTTTAAGGATACGTTAATACTGACAGTAAATATCGATCATTTTATATCAGACTACACATTTTTGTACTAAAATTTTAAAAAACAAATGAAATACGACTAAGAATGGAAATAGTTTCTTTCCAATGTCTTTGGGACTATTCGGAATTTTCTAAATTTAAATCCAAATCTGTGATCGCCATAAAATTCTGCAGGTTTTTGATCATTTAACCATTTCTATTATTTTTAAAATGAGAAAATACAATTAAAATGTTGTAACCTGGTTGTAAACTGGTTATTATGCAGCGACTGCATGTCGTTATTACCTTTGGCTTTCTATACATCTTAAAGGATTGTAATTAAAATAAACTCAACTGTTTTGTCTCAAATGTTGCATGTATTTAAAAAAAAATGTATATGGCTGCTTCGAGTTAATCCAAAGAAAAACGCAACGTGTAACAATATAACTTTATTGAACGTTTCTTTACAGGACAGCACGACCGATCGGGAACAAGACAACCCATACTAATAATGTCGTTTCTTTGCCTGATCTAAGATAAATTTGCGCTCTCGGTCTTGTACCTACTTCTAATCCTGGTAAAATCCCACATCTGGATACTGTCTAATAAACAAGTTAGGTACCTAAAGCTCTATGATTTATGATGCACTTATTCCTAATCTCATTTACTCTAAATACAGCTTAATATAATGTGATATTAATTATAAAACAAATTTATTTGCTAACTAAATATAAAAATTTAATTGTAACATACCGCCACATGTACAAAATTAAGAAGTTCTTCTGTCACAAATAGACTGTTCTCTCAGTGTATTACCCATCCTCTATCTGTAAAACCAAAAAACTACTCATGCAAGGCATATGGAAAATTTATAACCTAGGTAAAATACATTTCAGCCATATTTTCTTGTTCACACTTCCAAGGATATTCCAATATAAGCATTTTTGCAGCAACTCTCTGGCTCACTTTTGACTGGATCAATATTCATACTATGTTTAATGTACAAATGGAATGGACTTCATTTATTCTACTCAACCTGACATGCAGAATCACATCCCGTCCTTCTGTGTGAATTTGGAACCTCCGTCATGGATATTAATGAGAGAACTGTTCTGCATGACCTCTCGCTCATGTCGGAAATATTGCTTTTATTGAACGTCAGCGTCATATTGAAACAGGCTGATGGTATATTACACTAATATTTTTGTCGAGTGGGGCCAGTGGAAGATTATATTTTCAAATAGCGCTTGTAGCAGTGACATAGCACCTTTATGTCAACTAATAAATTACAGATCGCGCCAAAAACAATCTACTAGTGCAATTCACATTCTTAAGCATATTTTTTATATACTTTATAAAATTTTGAAATAAGGTACCGTCAATTCAGAAGCCAGTAAAATGTAAAAAGGTTAGATGTTTTTTTTTTCTGTAGATCAAGAGCCTATCGTCTTCTGTTTTTGAGATAAAAGGGAATTCAAATAAAAAATATTTTAAATCAAATTTTGGATACATTTTTCCAAAAATGTAATGCATTGAAATTTGGTACAAGCAAGTTTTTGGGAGCAATTAGCATTAATGGTTTTTGATCAGCTAAAGGTTGCTAGTTACGAATTTATGCAGTGACATTTTATAGCAACTCTTTTTAAGTTACTCTTACACTCTTGTGTAAATCGCTGAAATCGCACAGTTTTCGAAAAAAACACAATTTATTGTCCCAAAGTCAACCAGCTATGTAATATACAGAGTGTCTGAAAATGGAATGGTCTATACAGGGCGTCTCATAATTAGCTGCCAACCCTGAACAGGCCGATTCTATGATCAAAACTAAGTAAAAAAGTTCATATGAACATGGGTCCGGAAATGCTTCCTAAGGGCACAGGGACCCATTGAAGAGGGAGGAATGGAAATCATTTTTTTGCAATATCTCTCAATCGCGTTGTGATAAATGAATGAAATTTGGTATACACAGCTAAATTTT
>NW_019419529.1:3770-5148 GCF_000390285.2 Anoplophora glabripennis
GAATCCAGCCATACCAAATAAACAAGTTTTATTTTTTCAATAGCAAGGTTTTTAGGGTTGTATAAAACACCTACTTAACAAGTGAAATAAAATTTAATTATCTTAAGTGTTATCCTCCATGAATTTGCACAGAATAAAATAAAGAATTTGAAACTGTACCTATCGCTGCTAACGCAAAAAAGATATATTTTTATGTTGGGTTTTTTTGGCACCTCTTACTTGCCAGGCTTTCTGGTTAATTTTTCGCTTTAGTTGTAAATTGGAGTTCGAAACGTTACTATTGTATCAAAATCAATTTATTTACTGAATTGCAATGGTATTTTCGGAAAGGCAACGCATCGAAATCTTGATATTGTTTGGATGTGGAGACAAAATAAGAAGTCAGGCTGAAATGCGCGATTTATTTAATGCGAAATATCCCGAAAACCAAATCTGAGGGATAGTTAGTAAAATATTTCACAAATTTGAGGAACACGGTACAGTACAGACTTTGCCCAAAACTGGACGGGCACGTGCTCTGAATGAAGAAAAGAAATTAGACATTGCATTAGAACTTGTTGAAAATCCTCATACTTCAACTGATTCATTGGCCCGCAATCACGATGCTTCTCGAACTGCAATTCGAATGTTTCTGAAACAAGAGAAATACCACCCCTATAAGGTATGTCTTGTCCAAGAATTTTTAGAAGACGATTATATAGGCGATTACAATTTTGTGAGGAAATGATGAGATGGTGTGACGACAATAATTTTCAACGAGACGTACTTTTTTCGGATGAAGCTACGTTTTATTTCAATGGAGTGGTTAATAGGCACAACTATCGCTTTTGGTCCTAGAAAAATCCACACTGGACGCATGGAAACGCATACGCAGCATGCGTACTCAAAAAGTTAATGTATGGGCAGGTATCATCAACAACAGAATCTTGGGCCCATTATTTTTTGAAGAAAATCTTACTGCCGAAGATCGTATCTGTAGCAGATGATCGAAAATTATCAACACTGCAATATACAGGGGTAGCCAAAAGTACGGAATAAAATTCATATCCTTTGAATTAGTTAATTTTTTTTTTAAACGTCGGAACACGTTAATAATTAATTTTTCTTCAACCTGTAATATAACAACCCTAGGTTCGATAAAAAATAAGTAAACGTAGTTGTGGCCAAAAATATGTGTGACCGTCATAAGGACTACCTACGTTGTGTGTATCCATTTTTTTTATTGACCGGAAGGCGCTGGCTACTAACTTTGTAGAGGGGATGTATGGTTTAATTATTTAAAACAAAATCAGAGTAAATACACCTAACCTTTATTTACATACAATTCAAATTAAACATGTGACAAATAGAAAGAACAACAAAAACATTAACAACCATT
>NW_019419529.1:7618-8651 GCF_000390285.2 Anoplophora glabripennis
GTGCAAATTCATGGAGGATAACACTGAAGATAATTAAATTTTATTTCACTTGTTAAGTAGGTGTTTTATACAACCCTAAAAACCTTGCTATTGAAAAAATAAAACTTGTTTATTTAGTATGGCTGGATTCGGTTTTCTATAAGCTTTTCAACGAGCCCCCTCATGCCTTATGTTTCCATTTGAAAAAAAAGTAGGGGTAGCTGGGGGTTAGGGGGTTGAAGAAAAATTAATTATTATATAACCGAAAGATGGGAAAAAATCAAAATCAGTTAACGTGTTTCGGCGTTTTAAAAAAAATTAACTCATTCAAAAGATATGAATTTTATTCCGTACTTTTGACCATCCCTGTATTAAGTACTAATGTCAGTAATTAATAAATAATAATAATAACTCTACTCCTACAACTTAAGCTCATTGTAAGTTATGATTCAATAAAGTGACGATTCAGACTTAGAAAATGCTTTGTAAGTAGGATATTCAGCCATAATTCCCGAGAAGTCCAAAGTGTGAGAAAATAATGTTATTTGCAGTGTGGTGTAAGAAGAAAAATTTTGAAAATATCACAGAAAAGGTAATGCCTACTTTATTTAAAATGAAACCCTAAAGTCTCCAGGAAGCTTATGGGCAGAATATGCTATGCTCAAGGCCATAATATTTTTGCAAAAATCTGTTGATATTTCATGATATGCTACGTCAATAGGAAACTTTGTGCCACAATCAAATTAATAAATGACAGTAATCTATATTATGCCAGTAAGCAGTAATATCCGTTGTAGGAGCAGAAATAGGCTAAATCTAAGGTCAAACTGTGTGCCGCTCTATGCTCACAATAGACAATGCTACTGATTGCCATAAAACACAAGCAATAAACCAAGCACCAAGCAAAACGTCAAACTCACTCAAACAAGCACAAACGATAATGAAATGCTCGGCAAAAAATCTGAATTGTTTACCGGTACGCAAGGCCGACAGAGCAGGCAATAAGTTATTGTTAGATACGTATCGAATAAATTGATCGATGCGAAGCTTGAGA
>NW_019419530.1:0-487 GCF_000390285.2 Anoplophora glabripennis
ATTAGAGCATGACGATTTTCGTCGGCCCAAATATGCGTATTGTGAAAATTAAACACTCCATTTCTTGTGAACCCGGCCTCATCAGTAAAAAGAATATTTGGAAGAAAACGAGGGTCTTCAGCATCATGACGGCTCCCTCCGGATAAATGGCACTGTTTACTCAAGGAACCGGTATCACGCAATCTTTGGTGAATTCTTCCAAACATGTGTTGTGAAGAAATCTAGCGATTTGGATAAGCGTCAACATAAAGACGTCGCGCTTCGGTGGCGTTCCCATTAGCACGACCATACATGAAATGCATGTCTGTTAATTCTGCGTTAGAGTAACCAGCCATAGCGAAAGAAAACTTGTGCACTGAGAACAACTGTCAAATACGTACTGTTTATTTCACTAAACATCAACCAACTATTATAAGAAAATACACAACGTTTTTGCAAAATAAAAAAAGGGGCTAAAAAACATAAAACATTCCATATCTCCGCAACC
>NW_019419530.1:1723-8337 GCF_000390285.2 Anoplophora glabripennis
AGAAAATAAAAAAGTCGCAAAAGTTACCGCAATTTATAGATCTCCAAATTGTTGTGCACATAATTTTAACTTAAACTTAATGAATTATTTAAATAAAACTACAAAATTCGATGTACATGTAATTACTGGTGATATAAATATAGATATACTCAGTGATAGTATGTTGTCTGAGGAATACAAGAATATAATGAATTCCTGTGGATATCAATCTTTTATTAATAGGTACACTCGACCTCAAAGTAAAACCTGCTTAGACCATTTTTTTATAAAATCTTTGTCAATTAGCAACGAAGATATAAAATCATATGTATTTAACTATGATATAACCGATCATTTACCTATAGCCATTTCAATTTTTTTAAGTAAATCAAGAATAGACGTTACGCATTACAAAAAATATATTAACTACCAAAACTTGAAATCTGAATTACGGAATGAAAAATGGGAAAGGCTTTATAATGAAAATAATAAAAATGCTATTACAGAAACATTTATTAACACTCTCAAATATTACATTAATAAAAACACTAAAGTGATTAAAATCTCTGGCAAACAAGTAAAACGTAAACCTTGGATTACTAGTGCTCTTATACAGTCTATAAGTATAAAAAATAAGTTATACAAACAACACCAAATAAACCAAAACGACAGAAATCTAGAAATTAGGTATAAAACATACAAAAATAAGCTAAATGCATTGATAACAAAAGCAAAAAAAGATTATATTAAAACACAAATTGAAAAAAATAAAAGCTCATCTAAATTGTTATGGGAGAGTATTAAAAGAATATGTAATAAATCTAAATCTGAAATAAAAATAAATGAAATTAAAATTAGTGGTGATAAAATAATAACAGATAAATATGAAATGTCAAATTTTTTCAATTCATATTACAGTAAACTGGGCGAGAATTATGCAAATAAAATTAAAAATGTAAGTACACATAAGATAAATGATATGTTGGAAAATACTATGTATTTACATTATACAGATTGTGATGAAGTGAATTCAATTATTAATCAGTTAAAATCGAAGAAATCTCCAGGCCATGATGAAATTTGTGCTGAAACATTAAAAGGAATTGCAGATGAAATAGTTGTTCCGTTAACTTTCATAATAAACAAATGTTTTGAAGATGGTTATTTTCCAGACATATTAAAAATTGGAGTGATCAAGCCTTTATATAAGAGTGGAGATAAAATGGAAGTTGTTAATTATAGACCTGTTTCTTTAATATCTAATGTGGCAAAAATTTTAGAAAAAATAATAAAAAAAAGAATTGTTAAATTTTTAGAAAAATATAAACTAATATCAGATCGGCAGTATGGCTTTAGGGAAGGAAGGTCAACGGAGGATGCCATTTACAAATTGACATCATATATATATAATGCTATCGATAAGAAAAATCCTGCACTGTGCATCTTCGTTGATCTCTCTAAAGCATTCGATACAGTCAGCCACAAAATACTTCTTGAAAAACTAAAATATTATGGAATTAGAGGAAATGTACATAATTTAATAAAAAGCTACCTATGCAACCGAAAACAACAAGTAAATATTGGTGGGGTAAGAAGTAATCTAGAAACCGTTACCTATGGGGTTCCACAGGGAACGGTTTTGGGTCCTCTATTATTCACAATCTACATAAACGATTTACTTACCCTTAACGTAAATGGTTCCATTCTAAGTTTTGCTGATGATACTGCTGTGTGGTATGAATCAGAATCTTGGTCAGACCTAAAAATAAAAGCAGAAAAAGATTTCAGAAATATAAAAGCTTGGTTTGAGCAAAATAAACTTACCTTAAATGTAGAAAAAACCAAATTTCTTCCATTTACGTCCTATGCAGCACGTTTACCTCATATGGGTCCACTAATTATTGATCAGAATACAAATATACCTGAAGAAGAGTCTATAAAATATCTGGGTGTAATTATAGACAGACATGCACGGTGGAACCTACAAATAGCAAATATTGTAAAAAAAATCCGAGGATTATTACCTCGACTCAAATATTTAAGAGACTTCTTAGATACGTACCACTTAAAAATATTATATTATGCCTTAGTACAGTCACACTTGAATTATGGTATAATTGGTTGGGGTGGAGTATCTGATAGCCACCTACAAAATTTAAATATTATTCAAAAATGGATAATTAAATTGATATATAAAAAAACCATTACTTACCCTAGCGACCAGTTATTCAGAGAAAGCGGTTTAATGGATGTACGTCAATTATTTTGTTATAATATTTTAATAAAAAACTATAAAAAAAAATATTTAATTCCGCAATCGATAAATCACCCATATAGTACTAGAAACAGAGACAATTATGTTAATCCAAGGTCTGTAAAAACAATAGGACAAAGAAATTTTAACTATCTGGCTTCAAGGTTGTATAATATTTTACCAAATAATCTTAAAAATATAAATGTATATAGCTCTTTTAAGCATAAAGTAAAGCTATGGATTCATGAAAGAGGCAGAGAAATATTTCATAACATCATAAGTCAAAAAAATTAAGTTTAGTGTTTTATAGATATTTAAGTGTTGTAAAGAAGTGTTTTATATTATCTGTTGATAAATATATGTAGAAGTGTATTGTTCACTGTATAGTCACGCACAAGCGGTAGTAGCCGCTTCAGTGACTTACTAGTTTATTTACATAAGTTCTGTTATATCATTGTTTTGTAATTTTGATTTGTTTTATTCATGTTTTATACATGTTGTGATTTTATGTTGTAATGTATTTTGTTCTAAGTTTGTCATATACTTTTGTAAATAAACTTATTATTATTATTATTATATTATTATTGTAGAGGAAAATCTGTCGGTAAGATGTTTAGTCTTCTTGTGAGGTTCATGTCAGACTATAAAATTTTAGTCAAATTTGTTTCATCGAAATAGTTTGATGATGTCTTTAGATTACGATTAAAGTGTGTGTGTGTTATGTCATCAGGCATAAAGATACTACAATATATAAAAAAGCAAATAACAAATAAATAGTAAAACAAATATTTTCAAATTATTTGTAAAGAATAAAGTAAAATAACATAGCTACACCAAAATTAGGAACATTCAGCATCTTTTAGACTAAACGCAATGTCATTGGCCCAGGAACGTTAGTCCATACATCCATAAGTACATCAAACGAAGCCAAAATAAACATTTTTAATCTTATCTGTAAGTCTAAGGTACTTTTTATTGAAAAATATGGAATTTAACTAATGTTACAAAAAATCGTTAGATTTTGCTATAAAATAACAAGTAAAATTAACAAAAGAAACAACGGGTGTAATTGGAGAGCTTTCTTTGTTAATATTAGGTAAACCAAACCAAAACAAAACTGGTTAATTCAATTCTGAAAACAGTCCTACGATACATCAAGCAAACGTCATATATTGTGGTTTTCCCGATATTTTGATAAGAACTTTCACTGAGACTTTTATATTCATAAAAATAAGTTCTATTTTCTGTAAAACATGAGCTGGACAACGCAGCAAATTATATCACCAATAAATTTGTATCTTCTTCTCCTTTTTCTACTACTACTACTACTACTAGTTCTAATCAAGTCCCATAGCATCGCGGCCTTATTAGGCCTATTGTGCATCCCACTGTTCAGTCCCATCCAGAAAGTAGTTTTGTCTTCTTTACAAAGTCAAAAGCTTCCTTGCCAACACTTCTCTCAGTTCCTTGGATTCCAGAAAGGGTTTTCCCAGGTGCAAATCATGGGCACTCGCCCAGAATATACAGAGAACTTTCCTGTGCCAGGTTACAACCTCGGCAGATAGGACTGTCTACAACCCTTAGCTTGTATAGATGTTTCCTAAATTGACAATGTCCTGACACTTCCCTGAGCCGAATTTATTCAAGTTCAGCAACTTATTTATTTTTTTCTGTACAGGTCACTCCATAAGTACCTTCGCATGTCTTTGCCCTGGCCTTAAAACCCAGTATTACCCATGTCTGACACAGTCCATTTGCCCAGAGCCCCATGACCACACTGGAAGATGTGCCACAAAAAGGCTCCAGATCAATGAAGTTTGTTCCGGATCTCTTTCTAGCAAGTCCATCCGTTTTCTCGCTTCCGTCAATGCCTCTGTGTCCTAACACCTAACACAGATTAAGTGTATTAGTGGTGGTGAGTTCAGTCAGCATTTGTTAACATTCCCGCACAAGTTTTGAATTTACCTGCTAAACATGCCATTATCACAAAAATTTCTGCTTGGAATACAGTAGAAAACGCTCCAGACTGTAGCTTGCTCTCCATCTGGGTCTGAGTCTATATATCTCTGCACCCGTCCCTCTGGCCATTTTAGAGCCATTTTATCTAGTTTAGTATTGTTTTTATTATGTGGTAAAATAGAGAGCAACTTTTAATTTGTGTGACAAAAATATAAAAGTTTTATCATGTTCGTTATAACTGATTCCACATCACGACACGGGTCTAAGTAAACATATACTTCCGAACATACGAATATAAACTTACTGGTTCTGTTACATCAAATGCAGAAATTTTAAAATTCTATTCCTATTTAATAACTAAGTTGTTGAAATTATCCAAATAACATATTTCAAATAAAAATAGAAGTAAAATTTTCAACGAACTTTTCAGTGTTTCATTTATAATTCAACCATTCATTTTCTAGTTTTAGTTTCACGGATAATAAGCTCTAAAAGTATCCTCTCGAATGTTTTATTTCCTGGAAAGTTGTTAGCAATGCGAAACAAGCAATAGTAGTGGCATTTCATCGTAAGGAAAGTTTTATAACAAATAAAATATTTGTTTTATACAGCCTCAACAAATCAACAATCTATAGCTGTGATAAGACAAACAAGGGCAAAGCTTCTAATACCAAAACTTCTAGGCCAGAAATTTTATTGGTCTGTTGGTATTGGACATTGTGTTTAAAATTGTATTTGTATATGTTATATCCTGATTAGTATTGAAACTGACTTTGTTTTAGTTTGAATGTCACTGTTGTCACAATAATATGATTTTTCTCCCGGATCTTTACTTCTTTTACAACATATACACTGACCAAAATTGTAGAAGACTACATAGGTCTTTTACATATTTGCTATTGTTTTTATATACAAAAAATGTAAATGAAATTTTAAAATGTATTCCTCCTAATCTTTTATGTATTTTTGCCACATTTGCTGTAAATGTAATAAAAGTATGAATTTACCCCGATTTTTTTACATTTTGATTGAAATACAGAAAAAAATATAAAATTACACGCTAGATGTAACTTTACTTGTATAAAGAAATTTTACAATACTTAGTGTTTATATAATTTGTTCATGAATGTATTGAGAGATACGTACCTACCTATAACCAGTTTTACATCAAAATTTTAATACCATTTAGTAAAAAAATATGGGTCCCGCAAACGGTTATACTGAAGAAATAAAGAAGAAAAAGAAAATTTTAACTGAAAATATACTTTTTGGTTCCTTCAATCACATCCCGTATATTTGTGATATGTGGCGCTATTTAAATACATTTCTATTTGGTCATATCGCTAAAATTATCTCCAATATTCGCCTATGTAAACCGAATTCCATATATCTCGTTCAAATTATGCCTTGATGGAATCAATAAACGCGTTGCGATGGTACTTTGCTGTAATTTATTTCAATAATAATTTTGTTAATCACGCACGATTTCCAGGGATTAACATCATTATTTGATGAGTCACTCAATTCCAATTATTTATGAAAATCATTGCATCGGTCAGCATTTGATTTATCGCACAATTTCGACACATTTATACGTTTGTAATAATTAAAAAACGTACTGATACGCAACCACGACAGCGGCGATCTTGTATATTTGTTACATCGGATGGGACTTCCGGTGATGCACGTGTTGAGTTTCCGGAAACTATAAAAGTTAGAAAAATGGTTAAATGGAGGGTTTTAGTCCAATCTGCTACTAACTTAACAACACTCGAACTGTTCTGATTTTCGAGATCAATTGTAGGTAAGAGTACGTGAAAGGGTTATGGGTTAATTTTCGAAAAAAATTTATGTTTGAAATGGCATGTCATTATGTTAATTTCGTGTAACCCTCCAGTCCGAAGTTCGGGTATGTTTGTGAATACACTCGCGTTTATGAATCCCTTGGCATGCAGTATTTCATCAATTATAAATTGAAATAATGGAGATAGAAGAAAACTGAGAAATAAAGGCTTAAAACGAAAAATAATAAAAAACATACGTACCAAAAAGTGATTGAAAAAACATATGAGAAGTGTAGTCAGGTAATTGACTTTAGAAATATTATTCGAATGATGTAATGTATAGTGTGGGGTTGCTTTATGCTCATCAGATTTTTTTTTTTTTTGAGGGGAGACGGGTTGAATTCCATGAATCTTCTTTAGAATGAATAAAGAAAAAGGAAATAGAAACAAGTTACAGGGCAAATGGCCTAGTCGCTTCAGCCACGGAAGTTGAATTAGACAAACACACAAATTCGTGTTTTAAATATATCTGTAGTATATATCAGTAGTATGTATACTGTCAGCAGCTAGTCGCGTTTTGTGCCAGGTCCCAGAGAATTACTTATTAAGGCATACATGGCATACATGGTTATACAGTA
>NW_019419531.1:0-8299 GCF_000390285.2 Anoplophora glabripennis
AATCGTCCACATCAGGAAGTTCTAACAAGAGTACATTATTTTTAGAAAATAAAATTGTGCATCAGAAATTGGAGCCCGAATGGTAAAAAACCTAACCTTAAAAAAATTAGAACTTGAAATGTAATACGAATGTAGCATAACTATGAAGTTATACTACATTCCGCCCTCTATGAAGTATCCAAAAATAGTTAGACCAGCGTATTTGACATCCTTAAAAACTCCAGAATAACAAATTTCATAAAAATATTTCACACCGTTTGGAAATTTTATTTAAAAAATTTTATTTTGTCGCTCTGTATCTCCAAAACAAGAGGAGATAGACATAAAGTTCCTAAAACAAAAAATTCTTATTTTTTGTCGTACTATAACCCCCTGAATTTATGGGAGGTCTTTCTGAAACACCCTGTATATAAAAAGAAAATTTTGAAATGTCGTTGTTTATGAAATAACTTGAATCATTTTTTTTTATGTAGGTAGTGAATCATATTTTTCCTAAATTTGTACCTAAAGATGAGTGTGCTTATTTAAAATGTTTAATCTGTTTAATTTTATTAAAAAATTGCATGTGCACGGAATAAACGCCTCGCTAGAAAATGAGGAACCAGGTTAATGATCAACAAGCAAGCTGAGGACGTTTTTACATTCAGTTTTACTAAACTTTAGCTATATAGTATTCGCATGTTTCACCCTAATTATGTTAATGTAATAAATCTTAAAGCAATATCACCCTCATAATATTTTCATTACTTGAAGAGAAATAATAATAAAAGACGAATTTATTATCCAAAAAGTAAGATTTATGATGAATGCACAAGTTTATAGCTCACAAGTCGGAGTTTTATATTCAAATGCACCGGGGTGTAAAAAACCTATTAAGCAAGTCATTAGCGAAGGTGGCATCAAAAAACGCAACAGAATATAAACAAATAAAATCCGCTACAGCGAAAACAAAAAAGTAAAGTCAGACGCCGTGCATCTCGGTGAAGGCCAAGGCTGGTGCTGATGCACGCCAGTCTCAGTGCCAAGGTCGCCCACCAAAATATCGCGAATTGCTGTTTCGCGGACTATATTCTCACGCGATAAAATGACTGTGAATCCGACAGACGGCACATTGGGGTCCCTAAACAGCGCCTCCATACCTAAAGGCTTCGGGCATATATATTTACGGTCTCATTTTATTAAAGTTCTATGAACACTGTCATTATGTATTAATAACAATTATAACTGAAAACACATGGATTAGAATTTGTTAACAATACAGGATGTCGCGGTAAAAGGATACATTTTTTAAAAATGCTTTAACAAAAAAACTACCTTTTACATATATTTCATCAAATAACGCAATGTAACAAAGGATCCCGCATTTTTCTTATGGGAAGTGGCTTTCGGCCATTTTTTTTTAAACTTCGCAGATTGATAGTTCTTAACATGTAGATCAAAAGTCTCAATGGGGCACAAAGCCCCAAATTCACCCCTTCCCCCCAACAAACTGACTCCAAGTAGCGGGGAGTTTACTTGTCGTTTTATGAAAAAAAAATTTCAAATAAAAGTTTTTTATTTCAATGAAATCTAAAAAAAAAACTATTCTTGTGTTTTTTTCGAAAAATCTATGTTTTAACTTTAAAACGCCACCAAAGTTTTAACACAGAGTATACGTAATGATAGCTATAGATATACACGTGTTTTAAGTTTAACAGCGTTTTACAACTTGAATATTACTTTTTCGAAAAAAACATAATAACTTTTTTTAGATTTTGTCAAAATAAATAACTTTTATTTGAAATATTTTTTCATAAAAAATACGCGCAACTATAAAATACAGTAATTTGGAAAATCCGTAGGCTGATTTGTGGGGGGGCGGGGTCAAGTGGGGTAGTTTGATAGTCAAAAATGTGGTTGTTTGGGGTCGTTGTTGAGTTGATTAAAAAAACAAATTGTTTTACATGCAGAAATCAGTTAAATCGCCCTCGCTACTTGGTGGTAGTTTTTGGGGCGAAGGGGTGGATTTAGGGCTTTGTGCCCATTGAGACTTTTGATCTACATGTTAAGAACTATCAACCTGCTAAGTTTCAAAAAAATTGGCCGAATGCCACTTCCCATAAGAAAAGTGCGGGGTCCTTTATGTTATTTTTTAACAATAAGAATTTAGTCAAAAAATATGTAAAATTTAAATTCCCATTAAATGAACTGAGATTATATAGAATGTTTACATACTTGAAGAGAATTTTTAAATGGTGAGTAGAATGCATTAATAATAAGTATTTAGTGACATAAATCGTTAAAAGGTTAGAGCATGTCTGAATTACACATTACATGAAAAGAGGTGAATATTTGTTGCCATAAATGGCGTGTCGCTCACTTCGTCTCGTTTTTTGTGGTAAACAGAAAATTTGCTAGTCCAATTTTACAAAATCGTCAGTTCTACTTCAGTTTTTATTAGGGAAATATTGATGAAAACTGCGAGTTAACTACCACAAGAATAAATAACAACAACTACACTTCTTTATCTTTATATACAGGGTGTCCCAAAGTTCGCGTTTCGGGCCCATAACAGACAAACGGAAAACGACAGTAAAATCTGTTGGCGTGAATCGGAACTCGCTAAGGTCCGTTTTGCACTCGAAAAACATTTTTTTCAAAATTCGGAAAATAAAAAAAATAGCGTCAACTTTTTTTTCCACGAACACATCAATTTTTTATGATAACTAGAATTATTATATATTTTTTATGAACAATTTTTGTGCAGAAATTTTTTCTCCATCTCTTCTTCTTAAAAAGTTACAATAACAAACATTATACAAAAATGTATCCTACTGTGTTGGAATAGTCATGATTTAATCAACATTGCTGTGAAAAAAAAATGGATGAAACTGCAATCACAAGTCTGTTTACATATTAGTTTCTGTCAAACGCTATTTATTGCATGATAACCAAACTAAAAAATAGTTAGGTGCAAAAAATTTAAAAATGTTCATAAACAATGAAAAAGTTGACATGATTTTAATTTATGGTAAATGTCGAGAAAATGCCAGAAGAGCTGGTAACTTATATCATGAGCGATATACAGCGCGTTAAGCTGTTAATCCAAAAATATTTGCCAGATTAGAACGAATTTTACGTGCTAACGAAAATGCAGTTTCATCAAGAAAAGGGAAAGGAATTTCAAAATCAGTGTGTAACGATATTACAGTAGCCAGGGTATTAAAATATTTTGAGAAAAATCCTAGAAATTTTATAAGACAGGCCACTTTTGCATTAAATTTAAAAAGAAGCTCTGTGCAAAGAATTTTGAGCTCCAATGATCACCATGACTATAACTTATTTATTTATCTGACATACTCGCTGAAAATTGACTTAATTATGTAGCCCAAATAATGGTTAATTTGGAAATGGATAATAAACTCTTTGGACCGATGAGAGTCATTTTATACTTATAGAAGTATAAAGTATAAAGCTTGCTTATCGGCAAGCCAAATAAAAGAAACGAACATTATTGGGCCACTGAAAAGCTACACTATGTTAATACCATTCAAAATCAGGGCCATTATGGAATAAATGTTTGGTGTGGCATTATTGAAATGGCCCATACTTTTATGAAAATGCATTGAACGCTATTGAATAGCTATTTACAGTTTCCAGCACTGCTTGAACATGAGCCGTTGTAACTCAGGTCGAATATGTGCTTGCAACACGATGGTGCTCCTCCACATATAAAGCTAAAAGAGTTACAGACTATTTAAAAAATACTTTCGGAACTAAGTGGATTGGAATTAATGGGCCTGTAGAATTGGCTTCAAAGTCTCCAGACTAGACTATTTTTTATGAGGAACATTTAAAAATTAAGCATATAAGACACCCACGAGAAGTTTGGACCATTTAAAGCAAAAGATAAGATTCGACATGTTTCTGAGAATCTTCCAAGAGAAACGTTGTTTAAAGCATAAAGGAAATTAGGAAAAAATTGGATAAATGCTTAGAAACCTATGCATATCGAAACTTTTTTAAAATAGTAATCATAATTTTAAATATTGTTTTGTGTTTTGTTATTAATTATTGTTATATTTATTAGTTACAATTAAAATTGTTTAATATTTTTTATATTTGGTTATCCTATTTAACCGCCATTATTTGTATTGTTCTATTTTTCTTCGTGGAGTGACCTTTTTTAAGAAGAACGTAGCAACTAATATGTAAACAAATTTGTGACAGGAGTTACAGTGATTGTTTTTCACAGTAATGTTGAAACTAGTCGTGACTAGTTCCAATACAATAGGATACATTTTTGTATAAGGTTTGTTAGTGTAACTTTCTAAGGAGAAGAGATAGGGAAAAAATTTCCACACAGAAAATGTTTATAAAAAATAGATAATTTTAGTTATTAAAAAAAATGGGTATGTTCATTGAAAAGAAAGTTGATGACGTTATTTTTTTATTTTCCGAATTTTGAAAAAATGTTTCTCAAGTACAAAACGGACCTTAGTGAATCCCTATGTACGCCAGCTAAACAGATTTTTTACTGTCGTTTTTCGTTTGTCTCTTATGGTCCCAAGACGCGAACTTTGGGACACCCTGTACAACGATTCCCGAATAGGCCTACACCAAGACTTGTCTGTTCAGAAAATAACCGATTTTCTAAAATTACGCGCTAATGGAGATATTTAGTGACATGAGATTGGTAGCAATACGTTGAGCTTCACCTCCTCTGAAACCCCATGACTTCAACTGATGACTCACACGTTCAGAAAGTCAAAGATTTGGTGCATGTAAATCTCCGATTGACTATCAGAGAATTTGCAGGAGAGATTAGCATTTCAATTAGTTCAAATTTTGATTGAAAAATTGAACATGCGTCGAGTGGCAGCAAAATTGGTTCCTCGATTGGTGACCGAACAACAGAAAGTGAATCGTGTGGACGTTTGTCGGCAATTCCTTAAACAGTCCAATGAAGATGAAACATTCATTCAAAGGATCATAACGGGAGACGAAAGCTGAGTTTACGGCTACGATGTTGAGAGAGATGAATAATTATTACATTTCTGTTTTCTTTGTAATTCAAAGGTTTTATTCGATTCAATATACCATTTTTCTTTTATAAAGTGTGTCCCCGCGTGGAGTGCCGCACTCTTGTAAATTTTTTTATTGTCGATTTTCGAGAAAAAATTATTCTTGATAAAAAGTTTTGCTTATCTTGGGATGCCATGGGCAGTAATCATAAATGTGATAAAATAAACAAGGTGTCCAACAAATTTTAAAATGTGAAATTTTCTCCAAGAAAGTGAATTTAATTTTTGTTTTCGTTAAAAACTGTATTGAACAAAGTTATTCGGGAACTCAAGAAATGCTCAAATACAAGGTTTAGTCAAAACAGAAGAATAATCACATTTTGCAAATAAGAATACGCCATTTTTAACTATCTTACTTAAAGCAGGCAGAAATTGTAAAAATAAGTAAAATATTATTTTTTACTTAATATAATATAAAAATAGCTTGGAAGAACAATTTCCGGGTTGGTTGCCATGTCGTCGGTTTAGGTTTTGACGTTTCGAGGAACATATTGCTCTCTTCCTCAGAAATAACTGAAACTTTTCGAGTTTTTGAAAAGAGCGATATGTCTCTCGAAACATCAAGAAACCTAAACCGATGACGTGGCAACCAGCTGGAAATTGTTCCACCATTAACAACTGCTATGGTAGCCTGCAAACCAAATAAAAGTAGCTTTTCTAATTAAAAATAGAAATAACAAATTAGAACTGGAATTAACAACAACTAAGCAAGTCCTATTCAATCTCCGAAGAATTCACATTTTTCAATTTTTTTTTCTAAATTTCTCGTACACAGACGAGATCATTTAAGGTGGCAACAGCTTCCTGAATTATTTGCTTAAGTAAATCAATGTTATCGTTTGAATACTCTTTTTGCTTTAGCTCATACCCATAAGAAATAATCTAATGAGGACAAATCGGGTGCCCGTGCAGGTCAAGGTATTGATCCATAATGTCCGATCCACTTGCTCGGGAAGTGAACGTCAAGCCTGTTTTTCACTAGAAGTGTGGAATGTACACGGCATCCGTCTTGTTGAACTTCTCAACTCTAAATTTTCGCTCTCTAGTTCTGCTAAAACAAAATTATTGAGAATTCCTAAATATTATTATTTTATGATATATTATGCCACATCAGACATTTACTTTTTTAATTTTTGACTATTAGTTATCACTCGAAAATTTGGATTATCTTTAGCTCAGTATCTACAGTTTTGAGAGGAAATGACGCCATTCGTTGTGAATGTTGATTTGTCACTAAATAAAATATTGTGATGAAAGAATCTGTTTTCAGTCAGTTTCTCGCCCATTGTTTAACAAAAGTTCAAACGACAACCATCATCTCCATCAATCATTTTATTATTAAACACTGGTTTGAATGGATAACTAAATTTTTTTGAAGATGGAATCTTCTATTATCTATTTTCTGACCTTTTCCTGAGTACAATCTTTGGATTGTCTGGTACATAATCCATACAGCATCGATAACATTGTTTTCTTATTTTATCTTTTTAATATTCTTTACATCAACAGTGGTATTGAATTTTATAATTAGCTTGCGAACTGCTCTACGAGTTCAAGTTACATTTGGATACTTTTCATTAAAAATTTGTATTGCATATCGATATGAAACATTACCGATTCCATTACATTTCACAAGATAAATTCGTTGCTGCATTATTAATAAAAATTATTCGGTGGGTAGTTAATGAAAATAAATATGTTGACTTTGATATTGAAAAGGAAATATCCATGGTAATTATATAAAATATTTAAAAATTGCGGCGTCTTTCTATTTGTAA
This sequence comes from Anoplophora glabripennis, assembly GCF_000390285.2. NCBI lineage: Eukaryota > Metazoa > Arthropoda > Insecta > Coleoptera > Cerambycidae > Anoplophora > Anoplophora glabripennis. Next base: position 6,842 of record NW_019419531.1, read on the forward strand.
AATGTGATTATTGTTCTTTTCTGACCAAACCCCGTATTTGAGGATTTCTTGAGTTCTCAAACAACTTTGTTAAATACAAGTTACAATGAAAACAAAACTTAAAGGCACTTTGCTTTCACATGTTTTTAACGCCCTGTATGTTTTATTACATATTTTACTAACCATGGCTCCCCAAGATAAGCAAAACTTTTTATCAAGAATAACTTTTTCTCGAAAAATCAACAATAAAAAAGTTTACATTGTATACAAAGATAAATATAATAGGTATATGATACATCATTTGTAAAAAGAACATGAGAATTCAGAAGTCAAAAAATTGTGTTACAATTGAAAAACCGAAACTTATAAGTACAGTCATTAGATTCTAGGAGCTCTCTTTGTAAAAATAAAAAAGAATCACAGACAAAAATGTTATTCGACATTAGATAAGTACACAAAAATCTTTTTTTATACAAGTGAATATATTAAGGAGGGGGAGAGGATTTCACAGTCCGGTTGTTCATATTGACAATAAAATGTTAAATTTTTTTCTTTTCGTTTCTTGCAACATCCCGTATATTTCAGGCCACTTTTTTTGTCATTAAATAAATATTAATAATTTCATAGTAAAACATCATAAATACAAATTAAGAAACAAAAGAACTAAACACAAAACTCGTTAACATTCCAAACTTAATCTAAACAACAAAATAATAAAAATAAAGCCGAGAGTAACCTTGAGACGGCACGGAGTTCGCGCCAAAAACTGCATCCTATAACGTTCTAATGCGTTAACGTTATACAGGTGGTACTCGGACATTCATGTTACAAAATTTTACTACAATGAACTATAAAAAACTCAGGTAAACCGTGTGTGGACCCATGGACAGAATTTTTATCATACAGCACGTGGTAATACCTATTAGATCCTTAAAGAGGACCAGATGAAGCCTGCAATTGTACAAAATCAGAGAATGAAATCCATTGAATAAAAAGATGGGTCGCTCCGGTCACTTATTTCTATTAAAATGGTTTTTTTATAGGGTCCAATGACTTTCCTCAGAATTTAGGTAAATGTGGATTATTTACCCAGATTTACTACAATTTTACAATGGAACACGAGCACGGCACGAGCTGGTGCTAAATAAGGGAATTTTTTGCGATTTGAGGAAATGTAACAACTGCAACGATACTCAATATTTAGATAATTTCACCAGCCGTCACTGGAGAACATAGAAGTTTTTTAAATATTTTGTTTAATCATATTTTTATTTAAATTGACTATTTATGATATATTCTAGTTTAATATACTCATTCAATTATTATGCATGGATTTATTTAATTGATTTTTATTAAAATACTCGCATAAACAAGGTTAAGCATATTTTTAATAGCCGATCATTTTGTTTCGTATAAACTAATACTATGTATTGAGTGAGTCACATTCGATGGGATTTCTGGGTATCTCTGCAGCTAAAT
>NW_019419532.1:0-2259 GCF_000390285.2 Anoplophora glabripennis
TTGGCACTGCATTTTTAGATAAATTTCTATCGCCGTTTTTATTAATAATAATAAACTTCTCTTGAAAATGTAAAGAACATATTACAGACGATTTTGAGGGCACCCAATCTTTTTTCTTAATGTCTTTGACCCTTTTCAATTTCATTTCCACCCTCTTTAGAAAACCTGAGAATAAAAACAAGAAAATGGGTACCTAATACAATTTTATTCAGTAACTAATTATCTGTAATTTAACATTAATGTATGTTTATTATTGTTTATTTACTATTGTGATCAGATCTGCTATTACAATCGTCAACGATACACTGCCCCATGATTGCACAAATAAAAACAATATATTTAATAAAATACTAACAATGTTAACACATCGAATGTCTAACAGCGCATGAGAGCGCGCGGCTGGCTGGGCTGAGGTTGGGCTGACGGTTGGCTTCACCGGCTTGCCTCTACAGTTCAGTCTATTTTGTCTATGTTTAAACCTTATTTTTTCATTTATACGTTTTTATGATTTGTTTTATCCCTAAAAATGATTATTTAATTGTATTTAATGTATAATTCCGTTTACCAATTATTGTTTAAAAAAAATATTACAACACTTCTTGTTATTCATTTCCCATTCTTTTTCTTTTCTCTTTAAATTTGTTTTCTCTATTCTGGCTATTATCCGACATGTGTATACATATAATACTAAAGTGTGGTGTTTATCTATTTTATATTCCTACACATTCATTCCTTATTTATAAATATAAAAATATTTACGATAATCATAGTTATAATTGTTGTTTTTCATTTTTTAAGTTTATTTAAGATGGACATCTCGTATCTAACGGTATTGACAATATCATGATGATATTTGTAGGTATTCAAGTTCAAGTGGATCCTTAATAATTGCAGATTAATTGTTGATATTTATTTAATTACACGTGTACACCGTAATTATTATTATTTAAGAATAATAAAGAAAACGGGTCTCTTTTCTAAAAGAAAAATAATTGTATCAACATTTTTGATACCTACGTATCGAAAAAAAAAATTTCATTGGGTAATGCAAAGAAAGGGACATTTTTGAAAATTTAATACGACTCATTTGCTAGAACTATCAAGTTATTACTTATTTCAAACATTTTTTAAATACTTACTAGAAATTGGTGTGACAAAATACTAGATGTTTGTGAGGAAATAGGTAGGAGAATTAAATTGAATGAAAACTATATGTTACAAATTATTATACAGGTAAATTTATCATTTAACAAATCAGTAGTAAACAAAAATTTTACGACATTTTTTCACTAAAAGTAGAGGTAAGTCTGAAAATTTTCAGTCGTCGAAACACCTAACTTACTTAATTCGAACTACTTACTAAATACGTAGTATAAGAATGATTAAATCTTCTAATAGTTTTAATTTCAGGAAAACTAACTTTCCGGAACTCTGCCAGTCTTTATTAGTTGTCATGCAGTTGGAACTTACTAAAAGAGTTTAGTGATATTGATAATGCAATGGAGTAAATGAATTTTATAATAATATTCTATATTATTAGCTAATCTGAGCAAGATACTTTAAGTACGTTCTTTAGAAAAGTTTAAACCCAAAGTTACTAGTGTACCTGATGGAATTCCAACATTTTTACTCAAAGACTGAGCAATAATATTTTCTGTATGGAAAATATCTAACATTGTTCTGGTACTTAAGAAATTCGAAAGGAGTCATATTATTAACTCGCTATAATTAATAATTTTTCTAACCCTTTTGAAAAGCTTCTAATTCTATCAGCATGGATTTTTTCAAGTCAAAAGTAACTAATTTATTTTGTATAACTGGATATACAGGGTGTCCGGTAACTACGGGGAAAAAATAAAGGGTTATATAGAGCAGGTCAAAAGAGTGCTAGCACTTCATATAAACTTTTTACCTAGGTGCCATTGTTGAGGAGTTATTGTCACTCAAAGTAAGAAGTTGAAAAATGAATATTGCCCATAATTTCTAAAGGGTTACTTTGATTAACTTGAAATTTGGGGGATCAAAGCAACTCATTCAAATGTATCTTTGTACATTTAAAATTGAATCAAATATTTTTTATTATACAAGGACGGTCGAAATTATGTTCTAAAATTTACGCAACTTTGACAGAGCTGTCAAATTTGACATTTCGCAGGCAGGCAGATAGCCCTGTTACTTTTCTTCAAAAAAGGTATACTTCATGACTTATGAAAAAATGAACGGTTGTTAAGATAATCTAGACAAAGGAAGATCCTTTTA
>NW_019419532.1:5248-8337 GCF_000390285.2 Anoplophora glabripennis
GTTATATAGAGCAGGTCAAACGAGTGCTAGTACTTTATATAAACTTTTTACCTAGGTGCTATTGTTGAGGAGTTATTGTCACTCAAAGTAAGAAGTTTAAAAGTGAATATTGCCCATTATTTCTAAAGGGTTACTTTGATTGACTTGAAATTTGGGGGATCAAAGCAACTCATTCAAATGTACATTTAAAATTGAATCAAATATTTTTTATTATACAAGGACGGTCGAAATTATGTTCTAAAATTTACGCAACTTTGACAGAGCTGTCAAATTTGACATTTCGCCCTCGCAGGCTGATAGCCCTGTTACTTTTCTATAAAAAAGGTATACTTCATGACTTATGAAAAAATGAACGGTTGTCAAGATAATGAAATTTTTGTATTTTGTGTATAGCCACAACCGGGGACACAACGCAACAGAAAAAAGTTAAGAATGAAACATGGATTAAAAGATGTTACTTCAGTAAATGCTCGATATGTTCTCCATCTAGTTCAACCGTTCATTTTTTCATAAGTCATGAAGTATACCTTTTTTATAGAAAAGTAACAGGGCTATCAGCCTGCGAGGGCGCAATGTCAAATTTGACAGCTCTGTCAAAGTTGCGTAAATTTTAGAACATAATTTCGACCGTCCTTGTATAATAAAAAATATTTGATTCAATTTTAAATGTACATTTGAATGAGTTGCTTTGATCCCCCAAATTTCAAGTCAATCAAAGTAACCCTTTAGAAATAATGGGCAATATTCACTTTTAAACTTCTTACTTTGAGTGACAATAACTCCTCAACAATAGCACCTAGGTAAAAAGTTTATATGAAGTACTAGCACTCTTTTGACCTGCTCTATATAACCCATTAATTTTTCCCCGAAGTTACCGGACACCCTGTATTTCTGCCTATATTCCATCAATCCAATGTTACTTACAGAGACTTTTGGAAAATCTTCAATAAAATTAGATCACATAAATCTGTACAAATAGAAGCTACTTCAGGAGTACCCCAAGGTTCTATCCTTGGCCCCCTATTATTCAATATATTTAGAAATGATATGCCTTATTTTTTATATATCCAATATCAATTCATCTGCAACATAACTTGAATTTAATTAATGATTAGAAATAACTTATATTTAATCCAGAGTAATGTAATATTATGTCATTTACTACTAAACAAAATATGATAACGTTTGATTATGCAGTTAATAATAAAGTTCTCCTAAAACCAGAATTTTTTTGTTATCTTCATGTTACAGGGTGATTCACTCTATTTTGATCCCCCCCTTTAACTTTTTTGTTTTGAGAGTTATAAAAAAATGTGAAATATAAAAGTTGCACGAGTTTTTATGGATTTTTCGAAAATGATAGTAGAAAAACAAATGAAGTCCAAACAAAATGGCCGCGGATGTTAACTTTGTTAAGTTAAATGGAACACCCTGTATATTTTTACAAATTTGTATAGAACGTTCCCTGTCCAGCATAGTCATGTAGGGTTTGTTGTGTCCATCGCTAACAATAAGCGAGATACTATTAAAAAACGAAAAGAAGGTTTTTTATTAAGAAAATAAGACATCTTGTAATTGTTAAACCTTTTCCAGGCATTTCTGCCTTTTACCAATTACGTAAGGAAATACAGATTTAGTTATAATATATTTTGACAGATCAGACATTGATATGGTCCAAAATGCGTATAGGTATTTTAACTAAATCTCACTAATTAGGCCGTTAGATGACAGTGACAGGTAATGTTATGACAACATTGTTATTGTTTGACAGTTTGTATTATTATTTAAAATGGGTTACACAGAAGTAGAAAATTGAAATATTATAGGAATTAAAATAGAGCAAAGTTCTTCTCCGTACTCTATTTTAATTCTAAATAATTTTCTACTTCTGTGTAACTTATTTTAATTAAATAATAATATATATTATCAATCAATAACAAAATTGTCAAGACATTACTACCTGTCACTGTCACGACCTACCATATAACATTATCCATGAGTAGTTGGCCGCACATGGGCTAATTAGTGAGATTTAGTTAAAATACCTATACGCATTTTGGACCATATCAATATCCGATATATCAAAATATATTACAACTAAATCTGTAAATCCTTACGGAATTGGAAAAATGCAGAAATGCCTGAAAGAAGTCTAACAATTACAAGATATATTATTTTCTTAATAAAAAACCTTCTTTTCGTTTTTTTAAAGTATCTTGTTTATTGTTACAGATGGACCCAACAAACCCTGAATGGCTATGCTCGACAGGGAACGTTCTATCCAAATATGTAAAAATATACAGGGTGTTCCATTTAACTTAACAAAGTTAACATCCGCGGCCATTTTGTTTGGACTTCNCATAAATCCGTACAAATAGAAGCTACTTCAGGAGTACCTCAAGGTTCTATCCTTGGCCCCCTATTATTCAATATATTTAGAAATGATATGCCTTATTTTTTATATATCCAATATCAATTCATCTGCAACATAACTTGAATTTAATTAGAAATAACTTATATTTAATCCAGAGTAATGTAATGTTATGTCATTTACTACTAAACAAAATATGATAACGTTTGATTAGTTAATAATAAAGTTCTCCTAATACCAGAATATTTTTGTTATTTTCATGTTACAGGGAAATTCACTCTATTTTGACCCCCCCCTTTAACTTTTTTGTTTTGAGAGTTATAAAAAAATGTGAAATATAAAAGTTGCTCGAATTTTTATGGATTTTTCGAAAATGGTAGTAGAAAAACAAATGAAGTCCAAACTAAATGGCCGCGGATGTTAACTTTGTTAAGTTAAGTTATGGAACACCCTGTATATTTTTACATATTTTTATAGAACGTCTCTTGTCCAGCATAGTCATGTAGGGTTTGTTGTGTCCATCGCTAACAATAAGCGAGATACTATTAAAAAACGAATAGAAGGTTTTTTATTAAGAAAATAAGACATCTTGTAATTGTTAAACCTTTTTCAGGCATCTCTGCCTTTTACCAATTACGTAAGGAATTACAGATATAGTTATAATATATTTTGACAGATCAGACATTGATATGGTCCAAAATGCGTATAGGTATTTTAA
>NW_019419533.1:0-8332 GCF_000390285.2 Anoplophora glabripennis
ACAATTCTTCTCAAGTTATTCAAAGTCACAAAATCTAACGACAGAAATTAGCATGATAGCCGCCTACTTCAATAATTCTTAGTTGCGATCGTGCGAACTGTAATGCGAATGACAATGAATTTAATTTTTTTGTTAATAATGTTAGTTTTAAAGCAGAATAGTGAGAGAGGTAACAGTTTTAAAATAAACCAGGCTATATGATAACTATGTATTTTTCAATATTCAATATTTATCAAACAAAAAAGTTGTAGCAAAAAATAACTTGGAACTTTTTTGGTTTTCAAATTACAGCCGCTAATCCATTTTTTTTTTTTTTTTTAAAAATTTGAGAGGTTGTATCTCCTAAGGGGTGAACAATTTACTAAGGTCATTTTTATACAAAACGTGTTGTTTTTAACTNCGAAAGAAATGTTACTGGGAGTGACTGAAATAATAAGCTAAACACATTTAGACACCATTTGATTATGGCTTTTAACGTCATGATGAAACGGATTAGATTGCTCGGTATAACCTTTTTGCAACACATAATGCAAAAAAATCGAAGAAGGCAAGGTTAGGGCCAAAACTAGTATCAAAACGAAAAAAAGTGATGAGTTCATAAGTGTAGGCGAGATATAATCTGCAAAATATACGTAACATCGTAATGCCTAATGATACAAAGTATTATTGTGTATGTACTAGCAGAAAGTGACCTACGAATCTGTAGGTATTAAGAAAACATATCTTCGCACTACATTTTTTTCCTACATTCAAACAATACTTGCAGCATGTCAACATATTCGTCATAAGTAAGATTATTTGCCACAATTCTTCTCAAGTTATTCAAAGTCACAAAATCTAACGACAGAAATTAGCATGATAGCCGCCTACTTCAATAATTCTTAGTTGCGATCGTGCGAACTGTAATGCGAATGACAATGAATTTAATTTTTTTGTTAATAATGTTAGTTTTAAAGCAGAATAGTGAGAGAGGTAACAGTTTTAAAATAAACCAGGCTATATGATAACTATGTATTTTTCAATATTCAATATTTATCAAACAAAAAAGTTGTAGCAAAAAATAACTTGGAACTTTTTTGGTTTTCAAATTACAGCCGCTAATCCATTTTTTTTTTTTTTTTTGAAAATTCGAGAGGTTGTATCTACTAAGGGGTGAACAATTTACTAAGGTCATTTTTATACAAAACGTGTTCTTTTTAACTGTAGATTCAACGGTACCATATGTGCTGCTTCTTTTGAAAACATCCTGTATAATCATAAAAAAAACACAAAATTTTCTGAGCACAATTATCCTCAGAATGGGAGGGTGACGGTCAATTCCATGTATCTGCCGTATACCTGAGTATATTTCTTATTTGTCGCAAGTTTTTTTCCGATTTCTGATTTTCTGATGCACACAGAAATTATCGGAAAAAAAATTTTGGATGTACAGGGGACTCTTACAAATACAATTTTGTAAAGAAAAATCAAACAGGGCAGTTCGAAAATGATTTCAAAATAAACTTCTGCACGGTACTGGAAACTGGTCCACCGTAATACCTGACGTAGCACAATGCGACCGGCACGGCGCGGCGCGGCGGCGTTATAAAAACGAACGAACTTGACGAATTTTGCAAGGAAAGGAATAAATAGAGTTTTATAACTCATATTTTATATCGGGAAATTCAACTGCTTTTGCCGTTGTTGTTATTATTAATTAATAAAATTAATTTGTGGTTTTAATAAAATAATTTGACATACCTAATGTTACAACAACTGCTCAAAATTTTGTGCACCGACGTGTAAACACATTTGGGTCAGTCTTAATCAGTTTCTACGAACTAACACAAATGTTGTCCTACTTCAACATAACACAAATGTTGCACCATAATACAAATCATAATAAATTAAAACGATATTCATTCAACTCCGAGTTGCTATACACGCAAGCCATTTTTGATACTAACTACTAAAAAACTATTGTAAACACTATCGCAACGACGATTGTAAAATCGGATTTCAGTATTCGGAGTCGCTGAAGCTAAGTGGCTCTCCACGCGTATTGCGAATGATGCTAGAGATAACTTCAATAAATTTTTCTCGAAAACAAACATTTTTTTTACGATGTTGACTCCATTTCTCATACCGCATCTATTCCCAAATTTTTTTGTATAAGTTGTGAATCACCCTGTATTATTATTATTGTGTAAAAAGCTCATTTCACTAACCTAGTGGACGTAATTCAGAAAATAATTTAGCAGTACTGTAATTAGTAGTAGTTTTCTCTTCAAAAATGAATACCTGTTATGTACCACTTCAAAGGCAACATAAATTTCAAATTCGTAATAATCCTGGCTTGTCTACCGGTCACAGACATGCTTTGGTCGGTGGCAATAAAGGAAAAGGCCGGTCGGATTCTACTTAGACATTCCCTACTCACACAGGAGCAATGCATTATCTGTTATCTTTACGACCGGGAGTTAAGGTTCGTTAAGGACCTTTTTGTCTTTGATACCGATGCAGCCCGATCGTATTTCAGTAATTTATGTTTACTTTTATTTTCGATTTTTATAGGTTAGTGGACGTAAATGTTCCAGAGAGATAAGGATGGTCTGCGGAAGAATGTGTATTTTGTTCTGAATTTATTTGGCTGTAGTCTACAGCAACTTTCGATTCACTGAGAATGTACTGAGTGAATTATATGAATGTGGCGAAAATAATATACTCGGATGTCTCTATCGAAAAATAATAATAAACTTAAAAATGAAGATAATAAACATTTAGTACAGAAGTGAATGACTCCGATGTGCGATGGTGCATATACTTATACTTTTCTCTACGACCTGATTATTATCCTGAAATATTTTTGAGAAGTAAAACTTATCAGTTTTGCATTAATCTCAATTAACGCATACGTTTAATTTGTAATTATGGGAGCTTCGTGATCTTCACTTATATCTGCTCAATAACATCGGGCCATATGATACAAAACAGACCTTGCTTGCTTACAATAAATCACCTTGCATAACTACTTCATTTCTGCTTGATCTTTCAAAAATAATACGAGGACTTTTCAGAAAATAACCGAACTTTTTGAATTACACTAACTTTTGAAGCAAACTTACAGAAATGATCCTTTGGGTCGTAGGCAATGTTACTAATGATTTTCACGATTTAAAAAATCGTCAATCAATTGAAGATGATCCTCGACCAGAAACGCGTTCGATTGCAATTGATGAAATGCCAAAATTTTGCTAAATGAAGGTGTTTAAAAGGACGATTAAAAAAGATTGGCGAAAATGATCTAATCTAAGGAAAGAAGATAGAGGAAATCTAATCTAAGGACAAAATTCTAATCTAATTTAAGGACAGAAGATAGAGGAAATAAGGAAACGAAAGTAATTTTTTGGTAACATGGAAGACACGAACTTTAAAGACTGTGTGACAAAACTAGCTCTTGGATTACTAAGAAGGATATGAAAATAATCCTAACCAAACATCAACAGTAATACGACAGGAGCTTTGAAAATCATTTTACAAAACCTTCTCTTAAACTATTATGAAGTCTCAAGACAATAGTGCTCTTTACAACAGTAAAGTAAAAAAAAATCTGCAAAATATGCCCCAAAATCATAAAAATTATATTCGGCAATGACATAGGTAGAGAACATTGTATCAGCTCATTAATTTATGGGAAATGCAAGTACCTTACATGGATATTGTAGATTCAATTCTACAGCGGCAAATCAGTACCCAATTTTATAAAATCTTAGTAACAGTACATTCGTTTTGATATGTTTTCCAGAAATTTTCTGTACAAACATAAAATAGAATCAACCTATCTATAGTAATCCAGATTTAACCAATAATTGTAACATTTGTATTTAGATTTTCATTATAGAGAAAAAAGGTAATGACGATCGGTTCGATAAAATTAATTTAAAACTCGAAGGCAAAAAAAAACACGAACTAGGTTGACTGTAATTTAATTTGACATGTAATTATATGATTATGTTATTATTCCGTCCCCTGCCAGGTGTAATAAACAGACTTTAAGGACCCGGGCTTCCACTTCACTTAATTATAATACCTGGGCTATTATTAGTTTAAAAAACTTTCCAAATATTACCACCGTGTTAGAAAATATAATCATCTCAATTCTCATGGATAGGTACACGTCAAAGGTAATAAACCAAAATACATATATTTATATTTGAAATTGGAATATAATAAAAAACATTGTCGGTTAGCTATTTATTCCAACTTTTTTTGTTTGTTATGTTTTCACTTATGCGCCGAAGAATATGCCTTATTATTGTGGTTCTCCACGCTTTTTGCGTAAAAAATATGTCACTGTTGTCAAGTGAATGGTATTTTCGCAAATTCCAAAAATATTTAATACTTTTATTGTAATAAAATTTATTATTGTCCTACTAAAGTATACAATTTATATCTTCCTCTGTGGTTGTAGTAGAAAGTTGCATATGTTGCGAAAAAAAAATAATAAAAATAAAGTGTTTTTATTTAAAATTCTTTTTACAAAACTTTCGTATTTGAATAGATCTGACCTTGACATGCGCAGTAAGAGTTATGTGTTACATATGTGGCTTTTAGCCTCTATTTTATTTGATTAATTTTACTCAGTTTTGGCTCTGATGTAGGAAGCAAACGTGTCCAATATTGTTCTATTGGTAACTAAAGACGAAAGACATAAGAAGTTGTAATTATCCTTTATAGACCGGGAGATATTAGACTGAAGTTCGACGTCTTTCTCGTCTATGCCTCTGAGAGTACTGAAAGGTAACCGAGAGACAAGTACAATAAATTAAATTTAAAAGATGGGCTGCGGGACACCTTTGTGAAAATTCAATTTTCCTTTTCAAAAAAATAATGTGTACAGCGACGTATTTTTCACTTATGCCATGTTCATAAGTTGAAGAGAAGTATCGATTTTATCACAAAATTTTTTTGGCATAAGTGTGGCAAAGGACCTAAAAATGGAAAACTTTGTAAGAAAATGTGAAAAACATCTTTATTTGTCTACCAATTTCTTATTAATGCCAATTAGAAATATGACATTATTATATTCGAAAAGCTCATTAAAAACATTGGCATAAGTCCTACTAAGGATTAAAGAAAATAGGGCTTTGGAAAAGCTGCGGAAAAAGAAAATTAAATTTTCACATACTTGTCTCTAATATATCTTTCAGTACCCTAAAAGGCATAAACGAGAAAGACGTCGTTGAACTTCTACGAATATCTCCCGGTCTATTACAGTGTTTTTCAAGTTGGTTTGTTGGTTACATTTGAATATTGTTTCTATTTTATAAAAAGACTTGTATGTACTTAAATAAGTAATAAAAAGGTATTTATTTTAATAATGTGGTACTAAATGCTAAAATCTGTAGAAATCTTCGTTGAAAATATGTGGAATTTTGAGATTCTATTTCTACTTATTTAACGCTGTTATATGTATCCTATAACAAAATAAAAAGGAATATATTTAACAAAACTGTAGTAAAGTTAATACAACAATTTGGATTTAAGAATTTCCGAATTCAAATCTTATATTCGTGATTGGTGACTTTGAAAACCGCCGACTAACAAGTTTCAGCCATAATTTTCAAATATTGAGTGCTTTTCCAACTTTTTAATCCACCAAATTAGATCCGCCATCTTTGATTCAGGAATTTTCGAAGTCGGACTTAAAATTCGTAATCAGCGACCCCAAAAACCCGCTGTAACAAAATACAGACAAAAGTATTGGATAGAAAAATGTGTGACTGACTTAAACGGGTAATTGAGACTGGTTTGTAGGAAAATCTTTTGAGGGATGTTATATTTTATTTTTTTTTAGTATGTTGTCGATCAAACTATTGCATAATATATTTCTTTTCAATGCTCAAAGTATTATTTCAAAATGTTTTCTGAAAGTATTTTCAAATTGTTATTTTTCGTTATAAAGCTTCACCTTATCCTCAATATTTCTCTTTATTTTAGAGGATATTTTAGGTTTTTACTAAAAAATGCCTTGGTAGGTCGATTTTAGGGCTGCGGGTTCGGATTCAGCATGAAAAAATACGCAATACGCATGTCTCTGGTACAGAACTTTTTTTGTGGGGCTATGTAATTAAAGGGGATGATTTAGTGAATAGTATTTCTTGGTTAGACAAAAATAGTGTAGTAAAAATAACCCTTAACTGTTTATTTTGATGCAAGGGTTTGTTTAAGTAACTAACTTTTTTAGAGGTGGCAAATTATCCAAAGATACAGAAAAAACTGAAACTGTTACAAATAAATAAAATAAAATGCATTTCTTATATAATATTACCTATTCACTACCATTTTTTTCATTGAAATTGCCTATATTAAGAAAAATCACGGAAATTTAAAAATATCCACAGTGCAATAAAAAATTATTTTACAAATTTCAATATTAAGTATTTCTTTCTTTATAACTCAGGCGTTGTACGTCGTATGTACCTTTTAGTGGAGTTTTGTTTATTAGGAAATAGAAATCAATCAATCATTCATTACACACTTAATTAAAGTAAGATCTGTAAATGTTGTTAATAGACTGTAAAAAACTATAATAATTATCTTTACGATTGATTACTGTCCAATACTTGCGGTTATTCTGAATAACGTAATTATTTTATAACAAATTATAGCTCATAATAAAAGTTACAAATGAGAAACTGACCGAAGGCCGTACGAAATTTCAATAACGCCGGAAACAATTGAATTTCAACCAGAATGAGCATTAAGTGTATCTGTGAAATAAAGCGGATTTTAATTTCATATGCCACAATTCAGATTATATATTTTAATTAATAGATACGAATTTAATAGCAAATATTTAACAACATATCTGCCCGGTACATTGAGTCTTAATTATTAAAGTTCAATTAACTAATCAGGCGATTAGACTGTGATTATATAGATCATTATATGTACACTCGAATCGCCTGATCAGTTAATCAAGCTTTCACCGAGACTCAAAGTTCCGGGCCTTAAAGTAATAATTTTATACATTCAAATCAATACTATGGGTACTATGGGGGTTAAAATGAATAACTTTATTGCGGTCACCAGAACACTGGTTGCATATTTTTAATAACAATTACCTATTAACAAAAAGTTTCTTCTATATTAAATATGCAGTTATCTCAGTACCTTTGTATGAGGAATACCCACTCTATCCCGATTTTAACCTAGATGACCGATTTTCCATGTAATTTTGGGTGCTGAATACGAATCTGATGTCCAAACATAGCGGACGGCCCTGTCTGGGGCAAAAAGGCAGAAAAAGGACAAAAACACAATTATATTGAAAAAAGAAGTACATACAAGAACAGTACAGTAAAGAAAAGTACAAAAGAAGTGTATGATGTGCGTTTTCCTATGAATTTTTGGGTGTTCAACATAAATCCGATGTCAAAAAAGGGCATCTGACCTTGCAATGGCAAAAAGCAACAACTAAATTCTAGCCAAAATTAATACATAAACTCTATACGTTTTTACAAGTTTAACTTTTAATTACAATTTAATTTTCAATTAACTGATATGGTGATAAACTCAATAAAGGAAAATTTAAAAAAAAAATAAAATGTAAAGCTAGCTAGAAAACACGACTGTCAGGAGCAGACATGAAAAAATGAGAATACTTATGGACGATTTGAGTAATAGAGAGAAATTCAAGATGAATCAAATAAGTAATGATGGCTATTTCAAAATGCAATTAAGAAATTACTGCCCGTTTAGTACCATTTTAATAACGGCCGGTTCTGCTTCAAACAAGAAATCTGAAATACGAGACAAAACGATGATTAATTAAACCTACCTTGCGTAAACTGTAATTTAAAATTTAAATTAGTAACCTCTAGCAAATGTCTAGCTACCAAGTAGTTACCGGGAAGCTTTTGTGAGATGGCTGGGAATATATTTATTTAAACTGAACAAAAATAAATTACCGAAATACAGTTAAATCTGTCTAAAGTTCTAACACTAACTGAAATATAGCTTTTTAAATATAATTAATTTTAAGCAGAATGGCAAAGGGCCCTTACTGACTGGAATGTAAATTACAACACTTATACTTAATTTAGAAAAATATTAAAAACCATTAAATTATTTTAGAAAAAGGTTGTCTTACTTTGACTTTATTGGGGCAATCCTAAAATAAGGAATATAGTATACCCGTTTTGTACTATTAATGAAATAGGACTTGAACATATAACCAAATTACGTGTTGTATATTTCCAGGCATTAGAATCTGCCAAACAATAATAGTTTATTTTCTATTTTGCCAATATACATTGTATAGGAATAGAATAGTCAATTAAAAGTGAAT
>NW_019419534.1:0-6862 GCF_000390285.2 Anoplophora glabripennis
GTGTGACTATACTTTATGTCACATTGTGCGTGTGATGTAATTTGGCGTTATTTGACACATTTATGTTTGACGAATGTTTGGCGAGTGAACTAGAACCTAATTTTTAGTTATACCTCATGTGGCAACCAATCAAGGTTACCAACACAAATAAGAAAAGCGCATATGTTTGGATAACAGTCAAGCCTCGTTTTGAAGGAAGTAATCGAAGACCGTGATATGCCGATGTTTGATAATGAGTTACACGCATCAAACACTCGAGACGTCAGGAAATACTGTATGACACTGTACTAAAATTAGAACTGATTTCAGTAATTAATTAGAGCTTTTTAATTTTGCATAGTATCATACACAAATTGCAACAAATATTGTTGCAGTTTCTGTGTGATACTGTGCAACGTTAAAAAGTTCTTAATTAATTACTGAAATTAGTTTTAATTTTAGCAGTGTCATACGACCCTTATACTTCAGATGATCCTGTAATGGCAATACCGCTATGCTGTGATACAGGGTTTAGGTTACAACTTTGAATTTGGGGTTGCTTCTTGATATATGCATTAAACAACACTGTAAGCTGGTTATCTTGTAAAGTAAAATATTATGAAAGGAGCTTCAAGTCATTCGCTAAGGAAAACAAGCCGTATGCACAGTTTCTTGTGAGGTCCCATACATCAACTAATTTCAAAAACGGGAAAGGTATGAATATCACAGTAAAGTTTTTTTTCTGTAAGGAAATAATATCATAAAGAGAATTCAGTTTTTTTTATTAAATACAATGACATTTCAAAACCCAGTTTAATTAAAAATTTCTCTCAAATTTCGAAATTAGAGTCAATATATAGAAAATGAAAAAGGACTGTTTACTTATCTGCATATTATCAGAATTTGAATGCTGTACTTAATACAACTTAAATCCATTTGATGAATCTTCAACTGTTTTTGAGTAATTTATCAAAAACTGTGTTCCAAATATAATATTTGAAAAATCCTTTTGCAATCGTCTTACGGAAAACTCTTACTCTTGTAATTACTAATTTTTTGTTTATTTTCACATCACTGTTTGAGGTGTGTGGCTTCTTCGTTATTACACCCTGTATGATACATAAAAATATACTCCCTGGAGGTTATAAATTCAGTCAAGCTATTTTATTTCCGGAACTTTTACCTACTGCCCTTTTGTGACATATATTTGGTCATATGTCACTAAAATAGGTTAATTTAGAAAAATCGCAAACACCACGGTAAATTATGGCCGCATTTAGAGTTTACGGATAGTATAATTTTATTTTCTTTCTACAAATTAAAGAAACGTATCTTTTATATAAAACTACAGGAATTACATGTTCATTCTGGGCACAGTCTAACAGCACCGTAACATAATGAAATTAATATTCTTATTTTTAATACTAATTGTTTAAAAAGTCCCAAAATAATAACACATTACCTTTTTAGNTGTACAGAATATATTCAACAGTGACTTAATTTCGCTATAATTGGTTTTATACAAATATATTGGCTTTATACGAATTAGTACGAAAAATTTTTATTTGGAAAGATACTGGTGCCGCGTATTTTTTTGGAAATATGAAAATTATGGCTACCAACAAGTCCTAGTATTTTATTACATTGTTTACGATTTTGTACAAAAAGATTACATTGTTTTTTCGTCTATGTAATAAACTGCTTGTATTGAAACGTTCATAAAAAGACTCTTGTGGAAAATATTTTGGCAGATAGTGGCTATCATAGGGCAAACACAGTTGATTTGAAGAATTAACGTGGTACTTTTTCAATACGCATTATATGGTTAGTATAAACAGTTGCTCAAATCAAACAAGCGTACTCAAATTTAGATCTGACTAATAAATTAAATAATACTTGAACATATCAGATTTTGAAAATTCATCATCTTACGAACAATAAAATCTAAATTTTTGTAAGCGTTTTAGGTGTACTTTCAATATGTTTCGTAAAAGAAAGTTTCGCATCAAAAAAATCTTTAACCAAATCAGGTCGTTGTGGGATAAGTTTATACAGGGTGATTCAAAACTTATCTAAAAAAAAATTGGGAATAGATGCGGAATGAAAAATAGAATCAATATTGTAAAAAAAATTGTAAAATCTTTAGTTTCTGAGAAAAAACTTATATTCAAGTTGTAGTACTTTCCACCATTACATCGCCCGAGTTTCTAGAGGTATTCGCTTTGTACGTGTTACGCAATGCGCATTGAGAGCCACGTGGCCCCGGCGATTCCGAAAACTGAAATCCGATTTTACAATTAGTATTAACGTCATTGCAATAGTATTTACAATAGTTTTTCAGTAGTTATGTCAAAAATGGCTTACGTGTTTAGCAACTCGGGGTTGATGGATATCGTTTTAATTTATGGTGAAGCACGACAACATTTATGTTAGTTCGTAGAAACCGTGTAAGACGGGTCCAAATGTGTTTACACATGGGTGGACAAAATTTTTAACAGTTGTAACATCAGGTAGGTATGTCAAATTATTTTATTAAGTAAAACCACAAATTTATTTCATTAATTAATAATAACAATAATAGCGGCAAAAGTAGTTGATGCTGATATATAAAATCGGTGTCATAAAATTGTATTTATTTCTTTCCTTGCGAAATTCTTTCAAATTTTTGTCCGTTTTTTATTACACTTCGCCTTGTGTAAGATCAAGTTTTACAGTAAACTAGTTTCCAGTGCCGTGCTGAAGTATATTTCTAAATCATTTTCGAACTGCCCTTTTTGATTTTATTTTACAAAATTGTATTGTAAGAGCCCCTGTACATTCAAAAATTTTTTGAAGTTCTGAATTACCCTGTATGTCTATAATATTTGATTCAACTGACTAAAAGTCATAACATTACACTTCACATCGGACCAGGAGTTTATTATTTATAGGAAAAAAATATGTATAGCAACATACATTCAAATCAGACACGATATCATTAATAAAAACTGTAAACATTAAAGGTTCAATGACAGAACCCTGCGGAACTCTTGTAGTCTGGGTGATTTCGGCAGACTTAACCCCTAAAACTTGGACAAATTGAGATCTACCAGATAAATGTGAGGTCATAAGTATCAGCTATGAAAAACATAACCCAACCGAATTCAATTTAGATACAGTCTGTACAATATTTGCTGAGATAGAATTCCAAGGAAAGAATAGGCTAATGCAAAACACAGTATGGATTGCAAGCTGCTATGATGAACGCCCCGTCGTCAATGTCTTTCTACCTCGGGTGTTGAATGCGATTAATTCCAAAAAAGTGACACAGAGGTCTTCTCAGAATTCTATCTCAACCAATCAAATAAAAAAAGAGTAAATAAATACCTCCTTGAAATTATCAGCATATTTAACATATAACCTGTATTTTCATTCCTCTCCAAGCGTTTTTTTATCGCAGCAACTATGAATGGAATGCTTGTAATAAAATCACGCCGTGCATTCTCCGCAGCAGCGTTCTGTTTAATTAAATCGACGGCATCCTTCAAATTTAATAACGGCCGAAAAAAGAACATAAAAGGTATAAATAATTTGTCCGTGTTTTCCGTAGGCACAAAGGGCGCCTTATCGTAGAAGGGTCGCATCTCGCAGCATTAAGGCCTATGTAGAACGGCAAAATGTGGCGCAAAAAAGCTCGTTATCCGTCCCGATCTGGCCCGTTTGACATGTCGTGGGGTCGGCTCGGATTCGGCAGTCAACACTGGGCGGCCCCACATCCGTCTCCGGCTCTTCCCGCCATTACATTACCAGAATAGGCTCGATAAATATTACGCCGCCCGGAATCGAGAAATAGAGAAAATCAGCTGCTTTATAGCCACCCGATGTAGATAATAGGCATGATGGCAGTAACCAAGAAACACTGAAATTATTTATTTATCTAATGAAACATGATTCATGGATTATAAAAAACGTATTTATAGGTTGGACACCAATCAGAGCGAATTACGTCACGTCTATGTAAATGCCATTTTGTTTCATTTGTACTTCGGCAAATAATCCAGTTGGTAGAGGTTCGGCCTGTGTCAAATCTTGATAACCCAGAAATAACTACACAGGCCTACTTTAAATGATGAGTACAATAACAGGCTAATTTGCTGACAAAGTATTTTATCAGGAAAAAAGTTATTAACAATTTAATTGTGAAAAAAAATTTGTATAGTAGTTTTCTTTAAAAAACTCAGCGGGATGACTTTGTACGAAAAAATGCTTAGGATATGATTTTGTTCGTAATAAAAATAGCTACAAAATGGCGGTGGTCTGATTACGAAATTTGCAATAACAAAGCCGTGAGATTGAAAAAAACGGTATAAAACGTCAATTTTTTAAAGTTGCTGTAAAAATGTCAATTACAAACAAAAAGTGATAAACCTTCATTATAGCCATCCTTCTCTATCGCATGGATTTCTATGGCTTACTTTATCGCTCTCACGTAACTTCAGACAGACCATCGGTACTTTCCTACCCTGTACAATAATGACGCTAAAGCCGAAAATCAGGAGAGCAAAACTTTTTGTTCTATAAGGTGTTATACATTCATCGGCATCTGAAACTCGAAACTTTGCCAAATTTGTTCGAAGCTTTGCTGACACTTGAAATTTGGTACACACATAGTGTAAATATGCAGAAACCAAAAGCAATTTGCAAAATTCAAGTATCTTCATTTTTGCAGTTTTGGTAAGGTTTTATACGTCACCCTAGTTTTATACGTCACCGTTTTTTTAATTTTTGGACGTATATTTATGTATATTTATAAAATATTCCATTACGGTAGATTAGCCAGCATAATTACCTACAATTTAAAAAAATATATATTTTCATCGTTTAGATCCTAAGCTACTTAACATTTTGCGCCTGTTAGCCGTAGTCGTACATTATTCAACATATTAACATAAAACAAAATCGTACGTGTGGGGTAAACCTTTAACTTTTCATTTTCGAGCGCGAGCTCCGCTCTTCGGCGCTTGTATACTATTAGAAATATGCAACAGTAAATTTAAACAATTGTTTACTTAAAGTTAAAGGTTTACCCCACACGTACGATTTTGTTTTATGTTAATATGTTGAATAATGTACGACTACGGCTAACAGGCGCAAAATGTTAAGTAGCTTAGGATCTAAACGATGAAAATATATATTTTTTTAAATTGTAGGTAATTATGCTGGCTAATCTACCGTAATGGAATATTTTATAAATATACATAAATATACGTCCAAAAATTAAAAAAACGGTGACGTATAAAACTAGGGTGACGTATAAAACCTTACCAAAACTGCAAAAATGAAGATACTTGAATTTTGCAAATTGCTTTTGGTTTCTGCATATTTACACTATGTGTGTACCAAATTTCAAGTGTCAGCAAAGCTTCGAACAAATTTGGCAAAGTTTCGAGTTTCAGATGCCGATGAATGTATAACACCTTATAGAACAAAAAGTTTTGCTCTCCTGATTTTCGGCTTTAGCGTCATTATTGTATATATATTGAACTATAGTTTTCGAAAGTTTTATCACTTTTTGTTTATAATTGACATTTTTACAGCAACTTTAAAAAAATGACGTTTTGTACAGTTTTTTCAGTCTCACGGTTTTGTTATTGCAAATTTCGTAATCGGACCACCACCATTTTGTAGCCATTTCTATTACGAACAAAATCATGTCCTAAGCATTTTTCTTACAAAGTCATCCCGCTGAGCTATTTAAAGAAAACTACTAAAAAAAAAATTTCACGATTAAATTGTTAATCAATTTTTTCCCCTGATAAAATACTTTGTCAGCAAATTAGCCTGTTATTGTACTCATCATTTAAAGTAGGCCTGTGTAGTTATTTCCGGGTTATCAAGGAAATGTCACCAACTTTTCGGCCTCTGCCGACTGGACTAAAAAGCAAATAGCTTTAATTTGCCTATAATTGATTGTTGAACTCTAGCATCAGAGAGTAAGTACATTAATTGCTGCTGAAATACAAATAAAACTTTTGCGACACATTTTTGAAAAACTCGTATTGACTGCTGAAGATGTCATGAAAGTTGAAGAAGAGACCAGCTGCCTTTGGCATGAATTAAGATATGGCATAGTGAAGGCCTCACGAGCGATTGAATTTAGTCAGTACAAAACCAATGATGCAAATCTGATCACGTTAAAAATCTCAGATACACCGGCCATGCAACACGATAGGATGAAGTGAGGAAAACTGTTAGTGCCAGACTGGGGAAAAAACTTAAAAAATGTGGTCTAATGCTTTGCAAAAACTATCCCATGATATCAGGATCGACTGATGGAATCTGTGAAATTAAGTGTACCATGAGTATGAAGACTTTTAAAAATAATGTGGAAAAGGAAAACCGACAGATATTTTATATGCAGATGCAGCTACAAATGTATCTAATAGGACTTATGTGTAGCTGATTGCAAGTACAGTACAAATAAAAATATAGAAATAATTAATGTTACATTTGATGACAACTATGTATCAAATTTTCTTAATGTTTTAGGTTTTAGTCTCTTCATGGAAAGATAATGTACATCCATTATTATACCAAAGTACAATTTGATGGTAAATAAAAAGCATATACTATTATGGTGCCTTTGTATATTTATTTAACTAACGAATCTTGCAACACAAAATATTAGCACCTTATGTTTACTGCTGACAAACATAGATGTGACGTCACGTAGGCGCAATGACACCGATGACCGTTTTTGCTTGAATTTTAGACTTAAAATTTAAATGTCAAAATTTTTCTACTAAGTCTTGTATTTTCTACAGAAATAAATATTTTTTGGAAATAGTAAATACTTCCGAACATCTTAGAACAGTTTTTCAAAATCTGTCATCATGCCTATTGT
>NW_019419534.1:7108-8353 GCF_000390285.2 Anoplophora glabripennis
GATAGGGCCAGTCCGTTTCTGGACACCTGATAATAGCAAAAAGTTGATTTTAGCATCAAATCGTAGAGCTCCATGTGTAATACAACGTACGAAAATTTTATTAAAATATACAGGGTGGTTTCAAAGTTATAACCCTAAACGTTAATTTCTAGGTACCCCTTTGACCCCCCATAACTCCGTTAGGGGGCACATTAGGAAAAAAAATTATAGGAAGGACTAGTTTTATTTTGACCTCCCGAGAGATTAGGAGGTACTTACCGGACACCCTGTAGATGTGACGTCACGTAGGCGCAATGACACCGATGACCGTTTTTGCTTGAATTTTAGACTTAAAATTAAAATGTCAATATTTTTCTACTAAATATTGTATTTTATACAGAAATAAGATATTTTTTGGAAATAGTAAATACTCTGAACATCTTAGAACAGTTTTTCAAAATCTTTCATCATGCCTATTGTAACTGATTCCACACTGAAGAACTCACACTATAACTAATTAGTGAGAGTGAACACATCAAAGGTGCTGAGTGAATCCATTAAATGAAATTGTTGAGTAGGTACATCTTTAATACTGAACACATTGATAATAATTTTACTCATTTTTGATAATATTTGAACTAAAAATTAATTTCGCTTAAATCGGAGCAAATATACTTACTTCTTTGAGTGCCCCCCCCCCCCCCTCTGATTCCATAACCGTTGGTATATGTTGTTTGCCATTCCCATTGCCCCAGTACAAGGTCATCTTGGGTAGTAGTGTCTGGACATTTGTGCAAATGGGTCAAGAACTTGGGTTAAATTAGATACACCGAGGGATACACTTATAGACCACATTTTTTTATATATATATATCAGAGAAAACTACCTCCTTTCTGCGAAATTCAAAAGTGCAATATAAAAATCTGAATAGCAAATATTAAANCTTATAGACCACATTTTTTTATATATATATATCAGAGAAAACTACCTCCTTTCTGCGAAATTCAAAAGTGCAATATAAAAATCTGAATAGCAAATATTAAAATGAGGCTAACACAAAAAGTACCAGCGAAATAAAAACATAGAAGAATGTAACTGTCATCCAAATACTAAATTTTCTTCCGTTGGCAGCAAACTTAAAGTTAAAATTGGAATTTACAATAGTTCAATTAACGTAATAAAGTTTAGTTTAAGTTAAAACAGGTTGAAAAATAGGAAATTGTAATAAAAAAATGAGAAAGTGTGAAACGACAAGCCATAAACCAA
>NW_019419535.1:0-8359 GCF_000390285.2 Anoplophora glabripennis
AATATTATTATGAGTAATTACACAAACAAATTACATTCACAAACATATTAATTAATATGTTTGTGTATGTAATTTGTTTGTGTAATTAATGTAATAATGATCCTGTTGTGTGTATTTTTATGCTGTAATTTAGATTGTCAATTATACCCTGGCTAGCTTTCGAACCTTCTCAGTAGTGAGTTCTAGTGAGGTACAAACTCTGCAGTAAACCAAACAACACACCACACTAAACAAAAGATATTATTCAGAAATTTATTTATTTATTAGAATTTTTTATATATAACAATAAAAAATAACTATGAAATGTCAGGCACAATTTAAGGAAGATTTGGAATTATCCTATAGCACTTTTGTGACACTGAGAAATTTTTTATATAGTTGTATTCAACTCGATTTATTATAATGTATTGTTGGTTGCCTATAACTTAAACGATAAATTTTGATCTAAAAATTTCCTTCTCAATGGGTTACTGTGCTTACTTCTAATCTTAATATCGATCAAATTTTAATATGGCCAAATTTTTATAATTATTCAAATAGTGAAGTTAATTTTTTTTTAATATCAATCAGGAATGAAGATTTTGTGTTGATATCGAATTTACTTTCAGGAAATACTACTTGAATTTTGTTATTATTATTCTATATATTTTTCTATGACTTTTTAGATTGTATTTTTCAATCTCTTTTGCTAGGTAGCTGTATCTTATACGATTTTGTAATACTTGGTGCACAAAGTTACCTCTATGTATGTCTTGTCAATATTTTTATTGTCGAACTGACTTCCCTCTTGTACTCGTCCTGGATATTGTCCTGGAATCCTCGTCCTTCTGCTGTTAATGGGTATCCGGAACCTGCTGCNGCCTATAACTTAAACGATAAATTTTGATCTAAAAATTTCCTTCTCAATGGGTTACTGTGCTTACTTCTAATCTTAATATCGATCAAATTTTAATATGGCTAAATTTTTATAATTATTCAAATAGTGAAGTTAATTTTTTTCTAATATCAATCAGGAATGAAGATTTTGTGTTATATCGAATTTACTTTCAGGAAATACTACTTGAATTTTGTTATTATTATTCTATATATTTCTCTATGACTTTTTAGATTGTATTTTTCAATCTCTTTTGCTAGCTAGCTGTAGCTTATACGATTTTGTAATACTTGGTGCACAAAGTTACCTCTATGTATGTCTTGTCAATATTTTTATTGTCGAACTGACTTCCCTCTTGTACTCGTCCTGGATATTGTCCTGGAATCCTCGTCCTTCTGCTGTTAATGGGTATCCGGAACCTGCTGCTGGAATCCTCGTCTTTCTGCAGTTAATGGATAAGCCGGAACCTGCTACTTACTTTATTCGTCTTGAATTTCGTTCCCGGAATCTTCTTGGAGTCCTCTTTAAGAGACTGGACTTTAGAGTCCTTTTTCTTGGCTCGGTTTTAAATTTTCTTTCTACTGGTTGACTAACTTTAATTATCTTACTCTTTTCCACTATAATTATATCTATTTATCTGGGTTTTTCCCACTTTATTTCTTTTAACACCTATTTCCGACAAAATCTTTCGTAACTAATCAATAATCTAAATTTTTATTTTTCCTACTCTCTTGATTTTTTCTCCCTTAGGGCCTTTTCACATATATGCCTGTTCTTTTAAATACCATTTTCTTTTTCCACTTCACTTCACTTCACTTTATAATTTACAATTTTACAATCACATTCCAGTTTATTTACAAAAATTTTAACTTATATTTCAAAATATTCCTTACTTCTATATTTGTATTTGNAGTTAATGGATAAGCCGGAACCTGCTACTTACTTTATTCGTCTTGAATTTCGTTCCCGGAATCTTCTTGGAGTCCTCTTTAAGAGACTGGACTTTTGAGTCCTTTTTCTTGGCTCGCCTTTAAATTTTCTTTCTACTGGTTGACTAACTTTAATTATCTTACTCTTTTCCACTATAATTATATCTATTTACCTGGGTTTTTCCCACTTTACTTCTTTTAACACCTATTTCTGACAAAATCTTTCGTAACTAAGCAATAATCTAAATTTTTATTTTTCCTACTCTCTTGATTTTTTCTCCCTTAGGGCCTTTTCACATATATGCCTGTTCTTTTAAATGCCATTTTCTTTTTCCACTTTTCCAATTTTGATTATGTTTTTCCAATAATAGATTGGCATGTACGCTATTTGACCAAAATGATAATGTTTTTTTATACTTAAATCTTTGAAATTTATTCTGCTCTAGTAATACGACTCTCCGATAATAACTCACAATAACCTATTTAATACCAATAATTTTTTTTACCCAAATTTTTTTTCTAAGTTTTATAACAATTATTTCAACCTTTTTCTCTTCACCGTGTCTGATTCAAGTAAAATTTTAATTTAACTTATAAATTGCTATCAATAATCTGATTTCATCTCAATATTTCCATGTAAACTTTCCTTCAATTTTAATAAATCAAGATTCAATACATCGATTTTTTCAAAATTAATAAACAAGACAAAACAAAAAATACTGTTTTCACAGAATTCCGTTCGACACACCGAAGTTCAAATTATGTACAAGTGATTCCGAGGCGTTACCAATTTTTAAATAAATTTAGAACGTTCTAATTTTTCTTGAAACGGTTAAACTTTAAATAAATTAGTCTGTAAAAAGTTCCTGTGGCTAAAATGATGCATATGTAGGCATTAAATTTAATGTTAGCTCTCATCAGGCTAACAAGTCCAAAACCGGTACCTATAGGTCTGGTGTGTTTGACCGACAAATGATCCTAGCAGCATTTAATGATATTGATGGTGCAATTCAATGCTTGACGGGGATATAGTCCGTAGAATAGTTATTTCTGGCAATATCATCACTTGAAATTTTGCTTTCGTCCTCACAGGTGCAACACTGATCATGCTTTAATAGTACCGATGTGCTGTACACATCGCTTTTTGACATTAATATTGGCCTCTTTGTATAAGTCTTAAGCAGTTAGTAGCACTGGCCACTAGATGCAGCTCAGTTACATCTTCTATTTGTAAAAATGTTATGTCTAGATATAATTAATAGTCTTGCTGTTCTGTTATCACCCGTAACAAGGACTAATTAAGTTTTTTGTAATTAATTAGTAAAACCTTTAAAGTGAAAAAAAAAAAAAATGTGAACGATAATAGTAAAATATAAGTATATCGATTGCAGTTTAGTATATTCTTATTCCTCCTACTTTGCAATAGTTTACTATCATTATCCAAATTCGATAAAGAAACGCAATAATCAAAATGTTCAGGTACGGTGTTTCTGAGGATGGAAGATAAAAAGGTAACTATCGTTATTATATTAAACAGCATAAACACAAACAATCACAAGATGACTGAATAATGTCATTATAAACAATTTTTCTGATAAATATATATATATAGGGTGTTAAAAAAAGAGTGTAAAATATTTAAGGAGGTAATAGTATGAACCAAAATAAGCAGAAAAGTTTCAATAAACATGGGTCCGCAAAGTAACGGTTGCGGAGATATGGAATGTTTTGTTTTTTAGTCCCTTTTCTTATTTTGCAAAAACGTTGTGTATTTTCATATAATAGTTGGTTGATGTTTAATGAAATAAACAGTACGTATTTGACAGTTGTTCTCAGTGCACAAGTTTTCTTTCGGTATGCGCTGGTTATTCTAACGCAGAATTAACAGACATGCATTTCATGTATGGTCGTGCTAATGGGAACGCCACCGAAGCGCGACGTCTTTATGTTGACGCTTATCCAAATCGCCAGATTCCTTCACAACGCATGTTTGGAAGAATTCACCAAAGATTGCGTGATACCGGTTCCTTGAGCAAACAGTGCCATTTATCCGGAAGACCAAGGTCGGTATCCACTCCTAGAGCAGAAGAAGAAATTCTAGCACTGGTAGAGCAGAATCCAGGTACGAGTGTGCGGAGAATATCAGCCGAGGTAGGAATTAGTGGTCCTCTTGTTTGGAGAATCCTTCACGAGCAACTGCTTTATCCATACCATGTGCAACGAGTACAGGCCTTAAATCCAATAAATGATCATCAAGCACGTTTGGTTTTTTGCCGCTGGTTTCTACGTCATGATGCTGAAGACCCTCGTTTTCTTGCAAACATTCTTTTTACTGATGAGGCCGGGTTCACAAGAAATGGAGTGTTTAATTTTCACAATACGCATATTTGGGCCGACGAAAATCCTCATGCTCTAATAGAATCTGGACATCAGGCACGTTTTTCATTAAACATTTGGATGGGTATTGTAGGTGACAGGTTTCTAGGTCCTGTTGTTTTACCAAACCGATTAACAGGCGCTGCTTACCTCAACTTTCTGCAGAACACACTGTATGAGTTTTTGGAAGACATTCCTTTGAATCAGAGGCAACAAATGTGGTTCCAGCATGATGGTGCTCCAGCTCATTTTTCCATGGCCGTTAGAGAGCATTTACACCAAACTTTTCCACATAGATGGGTAGGAAGGGCCGGACCTGTTTTATGGCCTCCAAGATCGCCTGATCTGAACCCTCTAGATTTCTTTGTTTGGGGATATTTGAAGACATTAGTGTATGGTACTCCTGTAAATAGCCTGGAAGAGCTGCAGCTACGGATTAATCAAAAGTGTCAAGAAATCCAAACCAAGGAGGGTGTTTTCGAAAGAGTTCGAATATCGTTGAGACGAAGATGTCGTGCCTGCTTGGAAATGGACGGAGGGCACTTTGAACATCTTCTGTAACTTTGTTTTTTGTTTGTTAAAAGCTTCCTTTGTCGGTTTATTCCTAATAAAATAAAATGTTTGAAAAACGAATAGTGGTCCATATCTCCGCAACCGTTACTTTGCGGACCCATGTTTATTAAGACTTTTCTGCTTATTTTGGTTCATACTATTATCTCCTGAAATATTTTACACTGTTTTTTTTAACACCCTGTATATGGCACAGCTTTTGAAATTGGAGACTTTTAAATATTATTATGTCACATATTTATGCTTATTTATATTAAACACTTATCAATAATAAATTATAAGTAATATCATGAACAAACTTAATAAAATTGCTTTCAACCATTAAATGATATACGAGGCGTGGCAATAAAATAACGAGACTGCGCATACGCCAAAGCAATACGACCGACAACTGTGTAGCGTGAAGCACCCTCTTTCGATTGACGCCTTTACCGTGTCTGCAAACACACTAGTTTGGTCGTGCCTTTCGTTTGTATAAGATCTATTTTTTGTTTCTTTCCGAAAAATTATGTTTTGTAACTGAGCAACGAATTGTAGTGTTTCTTATGAAACCTTGAAAAACCGTTACTGAATCTTTTATTAAGAGAAGTAAATTTTTATCATGTACTTCCACATCACGTATAAATATATTGAAAAATTCGCTAATCTGATCCCATCATCCCACTATTCATGTTATTGCTGAAACTGTAGCAATTGACAAAGAATGCTTAAGGCAAATTTTACACGAGAATTTGAACATGCAAAAAATTTGTGTGAAAGTGATGTTCAAAATTCTTACAATCGAACAAAAAGAAGCTCGGGAAAATATTTGTTGTTACACCTTAAATGCCATTGAAAATGATTCAAACTTCTCGAAAAGAGTGATAACATGCAATGAATATTGGATTTTTAACTTATGATGCAGAAACTAATTGTAAGTGTCAATCCATGCATTGGAAGAGCCCAAATTCACCGAAAACTAAAAAACTCGAATGAGCAAATGAAAATTCAAAGCAATGGTATTTGTTTAATTCAAAAGTCATAAATAAATTTCTTCTGTTTATAACTTTTGATCTAATCAATATTTTTTTATGCTCGAGGGCTAGTTTTGTAGGTCTTTTGAAGATGAAAGAGAGTACTCTATTTTCTCGTGGAAATGAATGGAAAAAAGTTATAAGCGAAAAACGTGAAATTACGTAAAAATTATACAATTAACCACCCTGTAAACAATCTTCCCCCCACTTTTATGACTGTGGAAACTAATATGTTATTGTACATAATACACCTCTATAGTGAAGGAGACAATATTTAAGTATGTGTAAATTTAAAATAAAAAGTTATACAGCATCAATCTCGTTAGTTTGTAGACACACCTCGTACATTATGGTATATATTATTTGGCACCAGACTTTTAAAAATACATTTTTTACAACTGTTATAGATAATGGTACGTAGTTCTCGTTTGTAGTAGTCTCAACAAAAGTTTCAGGACCTTCAAAAAATGCATTCACCGAATTTGACTGCATTGTAATCTGACATTGATACCTATTTTCATTTGTAGTAGCGAGAAAAGAGTTTTCAATATTTTCAGTATATTTTTTAATGAAAAAATATTACTACAAGCACTACATACTATACTATTATCTAATATAGCAAGTCACAAGCGTATCATCAGCAAACATTAAAAAAAATGTAATATTTAACGTAATTAATTTCATTCAACTAGATATTATAATAAAAATTTATATTATTTAAAAGTTTTTAGTTATAAAAATCTACCATTTGTATAAAGAACCTATGACCATAATATTTTAATACATGTTGCCACAAAGGCCTACAACAATACTACACTACGTGCATGCATTTACCGTCTTCAGTTAGTTTAATGTTATTTAATAGTATTTTTGACTTTAAACATAATTATTGCGAAATCTGTTTTCTGCCCCATGTTATTTAAAGGAATAAAATGTGACGAGTTGCAACGCGTCGCTGAAGTTTTTGTGGTTAATTGTTACCGATTCAAATATCCGTTGCGGGAAATTCTGCCATC
The DNA here is from genome assembly GCF_000390285.2 of Anoplophora glabripennis. Classification (NCBI taxonomy): domain Eukaryota; kingdom Metazoa; phylum Arthropoda; class Insecta; order Coleoptera; family Cerambycidae; genus Anoplophora; species Anoplophora glabripennis. The sequence continues at coordinate 6,779 of NW_019419535.1, forward strand.
AAAGGTATACGAGTAGTAGTAAACGAGAGTCTCAATAGATGGCAACTTTCTCGTAGTTTTCCTAAAATTGAGGGCAAATAAAATCAATAACCAGGATCGTGTCAATAACTGGTACATTGACTTAGTTTTCGTTATTTATTCTTTTGATTCGAACAGTGATCTTTTAGTTATGCTATAGAGATATTATTTGACGGCTGGTGTAAGAAAAATTTGAAATTTAAATGTATCTTTTTAGGCTCATCTTCCTCTTGAAACTTAATTAAAATATAAATTATTCCTTGGAAGAGCTGTGAGGTTCCTTTTTTTTTATTCTGAGCACATAGAACCGTTTTCAAGTACTTTTAATGAAGGATATACAGGGTGATTCAGTCATAATGTCATTAATTTTAATCACTTATTCGGAAGACTTAATAAAGACAGAAAATCGGAAAAAAATTTTTTACTCGACTTTTAAAAATGAAGGAAATCAACCCATAACTCCTTAAGAAGGCGGCCCTGCCAGATGCCCGGATGCTCGGAAAATTTTGTAACGTAATGTCACGATCAAATCGTCAGCTGAAGCGAACAGCGTTGCCAAGTTCACATCATAATCTGTGGTTTACATTTAATTAATCCGCTTTAGTATACGGATACATATGTACGAAACCAATAAAATGCAAGTAAATAAAGGATCATGCTGCATTTTATTATAACTAATTTTAATAATNTACATGTTGCCACAAAGGCCTACAACAATACTACACTACGTGCATGCATTTACCGTCTTCAGTTAGTTTAATGTTATTTAATAGTATTTTTGACTTTAAACATAATTATTGCGAAATCTGTTTTCTGCCCCATGTTATTTAAAGGAATAAAATGTGACGAGTTGCAACGCGTCGCTGAAGTTTTTGTGGTTAATTGTTACCGATTCAAATATCCGTTGCGGGAAATTCTGCCATCAAAGGTATACGAGTAGTAGTAAACGAGAGTCTCAATAGATGGCAACTTTCTCGTAGTTTTCCTAAAATTGAGGGCAAATAAAATCAATAACCAGGATCGTGTCAATAACTGGTACATTGACTTAGTTTTCGTTATTTATTCTTTTGATTCGAACAGTGATCTTTTAGTTATGCTATAGAGATATTATTTGACGGCTGGTGTAAGAAAAATTTGAAATTTAAATGTATCTTTTTAGGCTCATCTTCCTCTTGAAACTTAATTAAAATATAAATTATTCCTTGGAAGAGCTGTGAGGTTCCTTTTTTTTTATTCTGAGCACATAGAACCGTTTTCAAGTACTTTTAATGAAGGATATACAGGGTGATTCAGTCATAATGTCATTAATTTTAATCACTTATTCGGAAGACTTAATAAAGACAGAAAATCGGAAAAAAATTTTTTACTCGACTTTTAAAAATGAAGGAAATCAACCCATAACTCCTTAAGAAGGCGGCCCTGCCAGATGCCCGGATGCTCGGAAAATTTTGTAACGTAATGTCACGATCAAATCGTCAGCTGAAGCGAACAGCGTTGCCAAGTTCACATCATAATCTGTGGTTTACATTTAATTAATCCGCTTTAGTATACGGATACATATGT
>NW_019419536.1:0-1048 GCF_000390285.2 Anoplophora glabripennis
TATATGAACTTGTGGCGTTATTATTGCAAGACCTACTTAAATTCGAGATATTGCTCACCATTTCTTGGACATCCTGTATATTAATATCAAGCGGGCGAAGATAAATAGCTATGTCCTATCCAAATTTGGGTAACGCAACTCTCCCGGTTTCGACATGTTTCCAGCCAAAAAAAATTGAATATTTCACCACCAAGAACGGCGGTAATAATATTTTTAACAATAAGGCGATGTTTCGAATTGTATTAGCTATGTCCTGTCTAAATTTGGTTAACGCAACTCTCTCGGTTTCGACATTTTTCCAGCCAAGAAAATTGGATATTTCCAAATATTTCGAATTTTCACCACCAAGAACGACGGTGACAACATTTTTAACATTAAGGCGATGTTTCGCATCGTATTAGCTATGTCTTGTACAAATTTAGTTTCGTGCAACTCTCTAGGTTTAAAAAATACAATACCTATGTATGTTTTCAGCCACGAAATTTGAATAATTCCAAATATTTCGAATTTTCACCCCCAAGAACGGCGGTGACAACATTTTTAACATTAAGGCGATGTTTCGCATTGTATTAGCTATGTGCTGTCCAAATTTGGTTAACGCAACTCTCTCGGTTTCGACATGTTTCCAGCTAAGAAAAAGAAGTCTCTAACTACATAAAACAGATGGTGTCAAAAAATGTTGTATCGTTATTTCACTTCGTTCAAATCGTTTAATTTTTATTCTTAAAGTCTGTGATTGAACCCTGTCTCTATATACAGGGTGTATCTAAATAACACCGAAAAAATTCAAGGGGCGATTCTCCGATGAAAATTAATAGGGGTCTTTGGTATAAAACTTTTTGAAAAAACCCTCCCCTGAAAAGTTACGCCCCTCCTAAAATTACAAAAAAAAATTGTTTTTCTTTTTTATCTTCCACGTACATCAAGCTAAAGAAACCAAACTTGGTGAACATTATCTGTCAATAAAACTACACTTTTTGAAATTTTTTCAACCCTGAACTATTTTTGTAAGGGGTTGAAATAATCAACCCCTATGACATTTTTTCTT
>NW_019419536.1:1699-5102 GCF_000390285.2 Anoplophora glabripennis
GGGGTATGATATTAAATATTATTACTTACTTACTTACCTGAGTGTAATAATTAACTTTTCTTCGGGGGTTATACAAGCTCGCATCCGAGTATTGACACCAGTTATCGATTCCCTGAGATTATCTAACAACTCATAAAATCACTGCGCTGACATTCTTGTATAGTTAAAAAAAGATTCGGGATGTTGTTTAAATCTTGAAAGTAGCTTTGAAATAATCCTTTTGAGTGCCTCTCACGAAGAAGGGGGTGAATCCAGTATCGTTTCTTTTTTGTTTTTCGTTTCATTCTGCTTAAAAGGTAGATAATTACTGCCTCTTCTACGTCCATCTTGAGCACAGTGTATAAACAGAATAACTATACTGGCTCCTAAAGAATGGCTGTTGGCATTGGCTGCTCAAAATGTTGGCTGCCGCAGCCAGGCTGCTTCAGCCAGGCTACCTAGTGCGCGGGAGGCCTAAGGCGATGTTTCGCATTATATTAGGTTTGTGCTGTCCAAATTTGGTTAACGCAACTCTCTCGGTTTCGACATGTTTCCAGCCAAGAAAAAGAAGTCTTTAACTACATAAAACAGATGGTATCAAAAAACGTTTTTCGTTATTTCACTTCGCTCAAATTGTTTAATTTTGATTCTAAGACTGTGATTGAACCCTGTCTCTGTATCTATTTCTTATAAACAGGCATTTCAAAACAGTTTCGTTTTATTCAAATTTGAAATTGCAAGGTCAACTATTTTCCTTTTCCCCGTCATTTTAAGACGGGGGCAAAACAATGCTACTTAAGAGTGAAATAGAGACCTATTTACTGACAAACTACCGATCACACGGATACGCTCCCGGGGTGCCGGTATAAAGTTAACAAACCGCCCACAATAATGACATTTTTCGAATTTTTCCCTCGTCCCTGACAGCCAATAAATAACCCGGTCGAATCGGGCCTTTATGATGTTTTCGTTTAAGGAATCGAGAAGGCGCCGACAATGTGGTCGCAACAACGGTGAGCTGGTTCAGTTCTGGGTCGGACATATTTTTCCAGGCATTGTTAGCCGTGGGTATTTCGGCTTACGGTTCTGTCAGGGCGAGCCGTCACCGTGTGTGGCGCTTGCGGGGGTGAGGGGAGGCGGCGGGACTGTCCGCACTAATTTCTATGCCTCCGCGGCCGTGGATTTATAAGGGGGTTCTGTAGTTTGAGGAAGATTTATATTAGTCTGATTCTGCTCGTAATTCACTCACATTTTACCGAGGGGGGAGACACATCGGCTTGAAAGTGTACCTAGATCCTTTTTTAGAAATAAATTCCGTTAATTCCTCCTTAAATTACTGGAAATCTTTAGTAAATTCTTCTACATCCTTCTAAATCTCAGGACCTTCCAATAATTTTGCCAGTGTATATTTCTATTGTTTGTTAAAACAATTTCAATTTTTTAGACAATTTTAAAAATCACTTGCTTTTTAAAAAAATTACAGTTAAAAATACAAATAAAAATGCTCTTATCATTTCTATAAATAGTAACGTTTGGGAATATAATTAATTTAAAAATTGTTATTAAAAAAACAAGCACATCGACCATTTAAAAATGTTGCGTGAAAATTTATTGGTCATGTATTATGCCATCTTCAGGAAAGAAGAAAAATAACAATAATTGGAAAATAAATAGATTCATAAAGTATTAATAAAGAAAATATAATTTGTTCAAATATAGAAATATTAGTAAATGATACAAAATTTGTATAATATTCGGGTTCCTTATCTTTTAATTATCTTTTTGTTACTTGAAATAACAACTTTATTATGAATGACAAAGAATACTATTCATATATCAAGCATAACTGTCAAGACTGTCAAATAAAGTACAATTGTTCTTTCATTTTTAGATCAGGGCAACACTGACCAGGGCGCAGAGAATTTGGAACATTTAAATTTAAATAAATACCCAACAATATTAAAAACTTTTTAAGTAATTGTTAACAGATTTATTGTTTGTCCTCAATCTTCTCTGTGAACACCCTGTATATTAATCCCAGTGCGTATTTTAATTTAACAAAAAAAAAATGAGTATCGTCTGTCATTAAAGTAAGCGTGAAAGAATATGATGCAAAGAGCTAATTTGTAATATTTTTTTAAATAATTAAGTTTGTGACGTTATTAATCACATATATTGTGATTATTGTGATTAATCATATATATTATGGGTAATTAGATCATAATTTTAGAATTAAATAAAAATTTCCATTTTTGACAATAACATAATCTCATTTTTCCTGTGGTTAGGATACAGCCACTTGATTTCAATGATTATAATCAAGTTAGGTAATGAGTAGTGTGGTAATGAGGTTCGTTATAACATCAATGGCGTAATCACGTTCCTTGTTCTTTTATTAAGATATTGTGAAGAGAGCATGGAGACTCCAGATGTAAGTGCCCATAAAACTAATTGAGCCTATAAATATGTCCGCAAAAATTCGTAATTTTACTTATTTGAAAAAATGCAACAAAGAAAACTTTGCTCGAGTATAAAAATACAATCAAATCTAAATTATATCTCTTACAATCAGTCGAATAAAAAATACATATATTTATTTCACTTTCTCACAGACGAATATAGTTTTGAATCATTTAATTTATTAATTGTAGTAAAGAAATTATTGTGGTTTAACTAATAACTTTTAAATATCATACAGCAGACTGCCGAAAATTTAAAATTACGTCCAGTAACTAATCTTAATGTAATTATGACTGAATACCGAAAATATTTTTAACATTAGCATGGAAAATATTTTTAACCAATTTTATAAACGTTTTTGCGTCATTTTTTTACGATCCGATTTGTAATGTTGTGTAATCTTGTACTGTGATTTAATCGTTGTTATGAATACGCAATTAATTATTAATTCAACTCATCACTATTACAGTTGTGGCTAATTTAATATAAAGTTCATCAATTTCCATTTACACCTCAGAATGAAGGTTACAGTCTCAATATATCAATAAACGCACACGTCTAGTATGATTTATTGCTTTATTAATGGATTCTACCATTGTTACATTGATCAAATAGAACCATTTGGATATGCCGTATAATTTATTGATAGCTTTAGACAATATATTTAAACATGGCCATATGAAATTAAATTGAAACAGTTCTCAAATCCCAAATTTCTTTAGAGTCATTTACATTTACTTTTACATAATATTCTAGGAATATTTGTTTTTTTGTACATTTTTGACATGAGGTTCGTTGATTTGTTTGAGATATCTATCCTTTATGCACAAGCTGAAATGTATAATACGTCCCTTGTACAGGGTTGCTCCATAAGTATAACATTTTACTCCCCCTTAACTTTTTTATTTTCCGAGTTAGACAAAAATAGTTAAAATAAAAGTTGTAGGGAATCGTTCTACGAGTT
>NW_019419536.1:7715-8339 GCF_000390285.2 Anoplophora glabripennis
CCCTCTGTGCAGGTATGGTAGGGTGGAAGAATGTTGGCTTGGGTCAATGTGAGAGATTGACACCGGTTGGCATTTGACCACCCCCCTAATTAATGAGGTTTTCCAGGTTTCCCTCATTCCTGCACTGAATGGTGGTTAGGGCCTACCAACATAAGTCGTTCCTGGGCGCAAATGCGGCCTGCGTAATAATAATATGCCACCTCCTCTCCCGCACAAGTCTCCGACTTCTGGGCTAATTCTCGTAATTAGAATGAGGAGTAGAGATATTATTATTATAGAATAAACATTCATGAAATCATCTTTATATCCAAATCCAAATTGATGTTCGACTTAAGTAAATCCAAAAGCTATCCTTTTCTATAATTTTGATAGACATTCCTTCATCCATTTTGACAATAAAATGAATATCCTGATTATAACATCCATAATGAATTAAACATCCATAAATCATTCTTTTTGATTATCCAAATGGATATATCCAAGTTACAATTAATAAATCCGTAAGACATTATTTTTTATTACGGGAATAATACCTACATGCCCCTCTTATTTTATATTATAATTTAAAATGATTTAATATTGACCCTATAAGAAAAATGACAGGAAACATATTCACTTTTTATG
>NW_019419537.1:0-4694 GCF_000390285.2 Anoplophora glabripennis
CTTGAATATAGCAAAAGTACGTGTTTTTTACACTTTTAGGTTAGAATATCTCGGAAACCTAGGGAGATGGATCAATTCTGAGGCCAGATTCGTATTCAGTTCGCCAAATGCCTTCGGAAGCGTAGTGTCTGATTTCTGGAATTTTTTTTTAAATTTTGTCGGCCTGTGTTATTCAAAGGCACGTGAAGAGTTAGACGACTCTTCGCTTTATATTTATTTTAAAGCGTACGAAAACGCTGATGGTGATATCTTCGGAAATTTGCACAATTCACATGACAAGTTTGTAGATTTTATTTCAAATTTGGAAATAATTTTCCAAAAAAATTTTGAAAAAATTATTTTAGAATCTGACACGTACAAACTTTTTGACCATTTGTAATATGATTAATTATGACCATCCTTGTGTAGATTTTCCAAAAAACATGTAATATTGTTATATATTAGGCTAAAATTGTATTGTACTCTTAAGGATATAAAATTTTCAAAATATAAATAAAAACAAATTAATTATATGGCGTCATTTGTGATCATTAAGTATTCATAAATGTACATACTTAATTTATTTAAGTTATGATTTAGTCTTAAGTTCTTTTAAAATGGAATAAAATTTAAGACTTATTAAAATAAATGTTTTTTTTTTAATTTCCCTTTACAAAATAGTAGTTCCAATATATTTATTTATTATTAAAAATCATCAAATAACTTTTCAGCCACACATTACACACATTATCTTTAAATTTCATGCAATATTTTAAGTGCAATATTTTTTTGTACTTACCTATACTACTATAATTATATATATTGTACGNAGCTTGGAAAATAAAACCCATTGAGCATAACTTCATATGAAAAAAATTTATTTTTTAAACCAAAAAATCAACCATTTAATTTATTCCCAACCTTTACGTTACACCCATGATTCAATTATAAAATTGAAAACGATGATACATATTTTTTTTACAGGTAGGTTAAAAAATAAAAAATACAGTACTCATATACAATGTCCTTTTGAAGTAAGTGCATTTTTTCAGAGGGTAATAGAACAGACTATTTATTTTAAGCGAAAAAGTTTCCTATGAACATAAAAAAAATCTGATATGACTGAGGATGTTTGATGTACACTGATGAAACTTGGGATTTATCAACGTAGGAGTGAACACCTACTTTGTTGACTTAAAATATGGCAACCAGCGGTGAACACACGAGGGGTCAGTACCAGTAGAAGTCTGTAATTTTTTGTAAGGACTATTCCTTAACAAAATTAATAATCTTTTTGAACTTGTCACATATAATGTTGTACTGAAAATTGCATTTTTAACAAAAAATCCCCATAAACTGATTTTGTGGAAGGAATAGTTTCAAAATTATTTTTTATTTACTTAACTGTGTTGTACGCTCATTATTATAAAATAACAGTACTATAAACGGCTAATCCTTCGAAAAAAGTATAAGAGAAATGAATATCAGGGCGGGCCTAAGGGTTCCAAAAGCGGGTTAACCCCCACAGAGCCTAGCTTGAGAACAAGGATAGGTCAAAGATTCTCAGCTGAGAGGAAATTCTGTAACTTGCTATGACCAGGTACACAGGCATAAAATCCTGAAAATATTGCAAGAACAGTGGAAAATTTAAAATCACTGTCTTGTAAACTAATCCGAATTGTGTGAAATCACAATGGAAAATAAAACAGCAATAGGTATTTAATTGTATTTTTTCCGAATATTATCAATAAGATCATACACTATTTTTAGAGTTGTATAGGTATAAAATAGATAAAATTCAAACTAATATTCACCAGAATCTAAAAGAATTTTGGTTCCTGTTAGTATAACGATATACTTACGTATCTAATTCCAGATAATAAAAAGTTAAATTATGACGCTATTGATTGAATTGAAACAGAATTACCTAACAGTATTTATAAAAATAAAACAGTACATACAAAAAATTGTAAAAGAACACAGTTAGATTTTCATTTATTAATAAATTCTTGATACACAATACCTAAAAGAAGTTATACGTTCTCTTATTTTAATTTACTAACGTTTTTTTTTTCCTTTCCTAACAGCGTCGATATAAACTTAACCCAGATGAGGTGCACTAATATTATTTGTATAAATAAACAAAGACAAAATCGACCTTCTGGTTTTTGTAATTATTCGCAAAACGATAATAAAAATACCAATAGCGGCGCAATATACTTACAGATATTTATTTTTATCTGAGCCAGTAATCAAACAAATTGATATGTCCATGACTCTGCTAGTGTTTGCTTATGTATTAATTCAATTATTACCTTCCAGGTGTACTACAATATTGATATAAGATTAGATAATTAACATACTGAGAAAATATATTACGCATCTCTCTGCTATAGCTATAATCATAAGTGACTTCTGAATAATCATGGTTTGTATTTTCAGGACATTGTTTATTATTTACATTTGAGCTCACATTATGATTTCTAACATTGGTAATTACATTCGTGACACTCAATATATTTTGTTCAAATTTTACATATGGGTATCTACATACAGTGAGGTCACGGCATTGTACCAAAATTCCCAATACCCAATTTTACAATTAATTCTTAAATAATTTAAATACAAATAAAAATGTTGTTGTAATAGAGCTATTATGTACCTATTGGAATATAAAATATAAAATAAATTATAATAAATAACATAATTCGAAAAGCAGTTTTAAGAAATACTAAATATGAGTTCTATTTGAGTTCTATTTTTAAACCTTAGCGAATGATAAGAATTAAAAACCGCAATGTGTTGTTCTTTGTGGTTTAGAACAAATTAATTTTAAGACAGATGTCATTTCATTTAAAAGAGAATATAGTACTTTCCAGTTTAGTGAGAATTATCAAGAATTAACTGTCCTTCCATGAAAAGTGTGATAATTTCCATTCCAGTAGTTTAACATCAGTATACAGGGTTAGAACTATTTAAAGGGAGACTACAGGGATATCGGAAACCGTTAGTCATACAGGGTGGCTCAAATTACAAAAAAGTTGCACATTATGGGACGAGTGTTTTGGTGAAAACAGATCCAAGATATCTTCGATAGTTTCTGAGATATCTCGAAAAAAGTGAAAATATCGATTTTCAATTTTTCGTTATAACTCATTTGCTTTTTAAGACAGCCTCACGAAATTTTGTATCTAGGCATTATCCAACATGACGATTTCAATGGTGAGTTCAGATTTTTTCTATCTTCCATTGTTTCAGAGTCGCGATGGTCAACTTTTTTTTTCTTATGGACGCATTTTGGTTCTTCTCATGGATGGATAAAGAAAAAAAATACGAATTCAACGATGTATCACACTTTACAAAAATATCCTGTCTGCCTGCAGCAGTTTGAATTTCTTTTTAATTTTTCTGAAATATGTAGTAGGCTGATGTCCGAATTGTCATTTTCTTTAATATAAAACAGGAAATGTAAAATATTATTACTGTTACGATGTTGTTCTGTATCAAACAATAAATAAAATATGAAGTAAATAAAACAAACCTTTTATTATACAAAGCAAATTAAACTCAAAACAAAAACAAATTAAAAAAAACTCAGTGTAAAATATGTTCAAAGTGATTTCCTTCATTATTAACACAAAGTCTCACTCTTTCAGAAATGCACTGGGTAGCCGCTCGAATTTGTTCGGGAGTTATGGACATAATTCCTTGAGTAATTCTGTTGCGAAGCTCATCTACAGTGTTTATGGTGGTTCGATAAACATAATCCTTTAGGACACCCCAAAAGAAAAAATCCATAGGATTCATGTCCGGAGTTCTGGCCGGCCAATTAATGAGTCCATCTGTCCCAATCCACTGTTCACCGAATTTGTTATTTAAAAATTGTTTCTCTTGCAGGGTACTATCTGCTGGAGCACCATCATGCTGATATTAGCATTCCACATAACGCATAACTGGCAATGTTTGCAGAAATTCCTCTACATAATTTTGTAGAACGTCCAAGTACTTAGACCCATTTAATGTACAGGGTGATTCACTATATTTTGACCCCCCTTTAACTTTTTTGTTTTAAGAGTTATAAAAAAATGTGCAATGCAAAAATTGCACTATTTTTTATGAAGTTTTCGAAAATGATGTAGAAAAACAAATGAAGTTCAAACAAAATGGCCCCGGATGTTAACTTTGTTAATTTAAATGGAACACCATGTTATGTTTTACACTAAAGAAAATGACAATTCGGACATCAGCCTACTATTTTAGAAAAATTAAAAAGAAATTCAAATTTCTGCGAGCAGACAGGATATTTTTGTAAAGTGTGATACATTGTTGAATTTGTATTTTTTTCTTTATCTATCCATGAGGAGAACCAATATGGCGTCCATAAGAAAAAAAAAGTTGACTATCGCGACCCTGAAACAATGGAAGATAGAAAAAATCTGAACTCACCATTGAAATCGCCATGTTGGATAATACCTAGATACAAAATTTCGTGACGTTATCTTAAAAAACAAATGAGTAATAACGAAAAATAGAAAATCGATATTTTCACTTTTTTCGAGATATCTAAGAAACTATCGAAGATATCTTGGATCTGTTTTCACCAAAACACTCGCCCCATAATTGTGCAACTTTTTTGTAATTTGAGCCACCCTGTATGACTAACGGTTTCCGATATCCCTGTAGTCTCCCTTTAAATAGTTCTAACCCTGTATATG
>NW_019419537.1:5862-8325 GCF_000390285.2 Anoplophora glabripennis
AGAAAAATTGTGATAGGGCCAGTCCGTTTCTGGACACCTGATAATAGCAAAAAGTTGATTTTAGCATCAAATCGTAGAGCTCCATGTGTAATACAACGTACGAAAATTTTATTAAAATATACAGGGTGGTTTCAAAGTTATAACCCTAAACGTTAATTTCTAGGTACCCCTTTGACCCCCCATAACTCCGTTAGGGGGCACATTAGGAAAAAAAATTATAGGAAGGACTAGTTTTATTTTGACCTCCCCTATACACTCCCGAGAGATTAGGAGGTACTTACCGGACATCCTGTATATATCTGATAATTAAGGACACATGACATTGTTATATATCTTTTTTTATTTTAATTTACATTCTAATTCCATTTGACTTTATTTATTTAAGTTTTTAACATGCTGTGACAAAAATACATACTTTGTAATGTTGTCAATAAACCATCTATCTATCATCTATCATATGATATCTTTATGAAAACAAACAAATTTAAACTGTAATTAGAAAGAAAGAATGCGAAAACAGATTGATTTTCAAAAATTAACAACTTTCTAAAGTGCTTTTCTGAGGATGTTATTTTTGGTTAGGCAAAAATATTTTTACAAAAAAAAAACCCTTGACTTGACTTGTCTTTTTAGTAGAAGGGTTTATTTCATTAATTTTTTAATTTTTTTTCACAGGTGGCACAATAACCAACAAATAAACAAAAAAAAAACTGAAAACTCTGCCACGAATAAGTAACTTCAGATAGTATCTTATGAAACGTTTTTTTTTTCAAAATAACCAATATATAGATGTATATTATATTAACTTAACAAAATAGATTTTCTTTCTGCCTTTATTCTTACGATGAAATACATGTTACGATATTTCCGGAGATTACTTCATGCAAAGTCGGTGTTGTTTAATCAATTCTGATATGCAGAGTTCCACCAAATACATTCATACTGAAATAAATCAAACTCTTTTTTTTATTCCAATAATTGTTGGTGGTTAAGGTTTGAATGAATTGGCGCAATCAAATTCGTGATGCCACTAGAAAAATATGTTCTCTAAAATTTTCGTAAAGAAGATAACATAAAACGTAATGCATGTCAAAAACAGAAGTATTAGGGAAAAGAATTAAATAAAAATAAAGTAAAAACTTACCGTCTTCAGTTTTACCCCATCCGCTCACAAAGTACGCATATGGAATCTGATTATCGTCCTCCAAAAGGCAAATGGGTTTTACATAATCTAAAAGAAAAATCAATTTAGTTTTAATTCAGATAGTCTTCAGAGACTGAACCAATTAACCGAAAATTTAAAATACACCGTATCCACCTAGTGCCCGTAAGTCCAATATCTACGTTAATAAAAGATATAACTTAATTTTTTTTTCTACAGAGTTACCTACTTTCCCGAGCTGCACAAAATGAAAATATATATGCATATACAGGGTGTTCAGTTTTTCATGGGTAGGTACTAACTTAATTTTTCAAATGGAAACTTTTTTTATGGCATTTTCGAATTCTACGTGAAAAATTAACGGGGCTTTATGTTATGATCCCTATTAAAATATTGATAGTTTTCGAGATAATCGACTTTTCTTTTTTTTTTCTTATGTTTCGTCACTTCTAGTAGTTGACATAATTATGATTGTATGACAGCTAGAAATTATTTTTTTCAGGAACTGTAGAGTGAAGATGGCTCTTTCAAAAAACGTATCAAAAGTTGACCTGCGATATACAAGGGGCAAAAAAAATCGTGCTAAACCTGATAATTTAAAATTTGAAAAATCTCGACTTTTTCAAACAGAACACCCTGTGTTTTATGATTTCATTAGATACCTTTCTGTAGACCCTACAATTTTTTAATAGCTTTCCCTATACCTAAGTGTCGTAGTTTAAAAAAAAAACATTTTTATATAAAATACCGGATTTGTGTCCGTTCCTTTGTCGGGAAAAATATTGTAAAGGTATTTAAGTTAGCTTGCGACTATGAGTATTCTTTTTTCAAAATTCTATTCATCCAAATTTTTTAATCTCCAATTTCACTAATAACTTTCCTAACTACGGTAACAGTGCTTGATTTTCATTATGATACGAATGAAACTTCTTCTTCAATATTTTATTTGTCAAGCTTTTGAAAACTCTAAGGTTACTATGTACTAATTTCCTGGCACTAATATTTGGATTTTCAACAGCAGACGTCACAACTTTAAACTAAATATTATCGTTGTTACTTTGATGTTTCCTGGTAGTTTTCTCATAATTCGCATTTGCTGTTCATTCAAAACTTTCCTTCACATTTTCGAAACAGTGGGAATCTCTGTAAATTTAGATTATTTGCTTTGTAAATATGCTGCTAGCAAACATTTCCCATATTTTGCTAATTCTTAATCACTTGTAGCGATTTTATGGTTTTTTGATTTTATTTACAAATAAATAGTAACTTTCCATAAAGACTTATTTATTTAACTCAAATAT
>NW_019419538.1:0-6028 GCF_000390285.2 Anoplophora glabripennis
AACATAATTAAATTGTAAATTGAAGATAATTTTCCTCAAAACAAGGAATAGTCTGCTTTTTACTTTTATAATCTCTATTTAGTTATTAGAATATTTTCATAACTTCAATATTATGACAATGAAAAAAATAAATGAAAATATGGTGAATAGTACTTTTCAGTCCAGAAACTCGTTAAATTTCATGTTCTAGTTCGTTTTATATTGGCAACTCTGTGAAGCCTTCTGACAGTTAATTCATCTTAGTTGGTATATGTATAATTTACAATATTTACATAAAATATTTCATACCGGTGTTGACTCTCCTGCTTCATTAAGTTCTCAATTAAATTTCTTTTATTGTAATAGAGCCGGAACAAATGTCCAAAAATTTAAATTACTCCAATAAAATGTCACAGATGATATAGATTTCCAGAAAGTGAACTCCTAAGAACTTATTCATGACATTTGGATTTCCAAAGAATCTTAATGTATTAACTGATGTGCTTTCAGTTGTCCCTTATAATTAGTTTCAAAACTACAGGCATCACTTGTACATTTGGATATTCACAGGGGTTCTTGGTGTATTAATCGATGCCTCTTGAGATGACTCTTATATTTTGTTTCGTAAGTACAAGTATCACACTTGTACATTTGGACTTTCGAAAGTTTTTGGTGTATTAATTGATGCCTTTTGAGATGACTTTTATATTTAGTTTCGTAGGTACAAGTATCACAATTGTACATTTGGACTTCCGAAGGAAATTTGTGTGATAACTGATGCATTTTTAAATGTCCCCTACGTCTAGCCACATAGGGACAAGTGTCACACTTGTACATTTGTATTTCTGGAGGGTGCTTGTGCTTTAACTGGTGCCGACTTAGATATCTCTTAAAATTGGTCCCGTAAGTACAAATATCACATTTGTACACTTGGTTTTCTGGAATATTTTTATGCGTTAACTGATGCCTGTTTACGGTATACTTATATTTAGTCTTAAAATCGCACATACTACACTTGTACATTTGGATTTCCGAAGGGTCCTTGTGCTTCAACTGATGCAATTTTAGATGTGACATTAATTTAGTTTCATAACTACACATATCACACTGGTGCATTGGGAATCCTGAATGACCTTTGTGTGATAACAGATGTTCTTTTAGGTGACCCTTAAATTTAGTTTTATAAGTACAAGTATTACACTTGTACTTTTGGATTTCTGAAATACTTTTGTGCATTAACTGATGCCTCTTCAGAGAATCTTTATATTTAGTTTTAAAACTGCACGTCTGACATGCGTACATTTGGATCTCTGAAAGGTTTTTGTGTTTTAATTGATGCACTTTTATTTGACTCTTATATTTAGTTTCATAACTGCACGATTTACATTTGTACATTTGGATTTCCGAAGAGTTTTTATGCAACAACTGGTGTCTTTTCAAAACACTGATGTATTTAGCCTGATAAGTGCAAGTATCACACTTGTACATTAGGATTTGTGAGTGTTTTTTATGTGTTAGCTTATGAAATTCCAAATGTCTCTTCTGTTTGGTCTCATAAGTACAAACATCACATTTGAATATTTCAATTTCTGCAAAAGATTTCTTCCTGGAAAAGTGTTTGCGCATTCTCTGATGCCTATACAAATTCGCCTTAAATCTAGTTTTATATTTACATAAACCACATTGGTACAACTGTGTATCTAAGAACGATTCACAATTCTGAATTGTAGAATTGTTGCTTTTAGGTATCTGGTCGTTGTGAATGGACATTGGTGTCACAAAATCTTCGTTACATCCTGTTTCACATTTATTTTCATTATTTACTTCAACACTTTCATCACCTAAGTCGTATGATCGGAAATCACTGAAAAAAATTAAATCGTATTGAAATAAATATTAAAAATCAAAATAGAAATTTTGAGCAATTAATTAACTATGAGATATGTTATAGACCGTTTTTTCATAAGTATGATTACTTGTTTTACGTAAAAAAAGAAATTAAACCGAGTACAATTATTATTAGTGAATCACCGTTTACAAGATATAGGGTTGATCAAAACAAAAAAAGTAATTTTTTAAATAATACTAGCACACAAAAAAAAAGTCCAAACCCAAAAGACCTATATATCATTTCGGAAGGAATTCGATGCACTGAACACGATCCTGTAGTCAAAATTCATGACCTGTCATGAATTTTGGAAAAATTTTATCAGGAAAAATTTAGGAAAATGCCATTTAGGAAAAAATCAGTTTTGACCCATATTTGGGCTTTTTCACTTTTCTCTGAAATTCATTGGTAAAAAAACAATAGAATGTTTTTGTAATGTTCGGAGCTTCGCCCACATCCATATTAAAAAAGTATGATAACTTTAAAATAACACGTGCTATGCCATACAAAAGCAATTTGCTTTACTANTCATGAATTTTGGAAAAATTTTATTAGGAAAAATTTAGGAAAATGCCATTTAGGAAAAAATCAGTTTTGACCCATATTTGGGCTTTTTCACTTTTCTCTTAAATTCATTGGTAAGTCATGAATTTTGACTGCTTGTGTTCAGCACATCGATTTTCTTCAGAACTGTCAATTGGGATTGGACTTTTTTTTGTATGCCTGTGTAATTGGAATTATACAGGGTGTTTGGTAAGTCGATGCATTCCTTGCAGGGGGCTACAGTACAAGTGATTTGTGATATATTTCCTTAATATACTATATTCTGAAAACGCTTAGTTTCCGATGTACAGGATGTTAAAGTTTTAATTAAAAAAATGCAGATTTATAAATATTGCGGAAACTGCTCAAAATATTTTAATAAAATTTTACAGGCTTTGACAGTTAACAACAATACATGTTTTACGATAAAAATATTGTTTTCAGTTTCACCAGTGGCGTGCGCACAGGCATGTCTCTAAATATTGTTAAAGAAAAAAATGATACTGTTTTTTCTTAAAATAAAAATAATTTTTGAATTCCTTGTTCAATTTGGACGAGAAAAGGTATGTTGACTGTTTTTCTTATGACACACCGTTTTCGAGTAAAAAAATAAAATCGATTTATTGCATGGCGTAATTCGGTTTCAATAATTTTGGATTAATTTAATGTCTAGCACCGATTGACTGCTGTGGATGAATAAGAAAAAAGTGTAGAAACATATCCTAATTTGTTGATAATTTTACGTTTTAATATTACCTGTTTTAACTTTTCTAAATGCGTCACTATCTACTTTACGTAATGACAGTAGTTCAACTAAAGTAGGTCAATATGAGAGGTCGTTGGCACCGAGATTCGCAAATTAAATACATACACTGCTTAAAATATATAAGAACACATAAATGCTTAAATGTAAAAACTTTAAACGCTTTTAAAAAATCATTTCATATCAATCAGATTGGGAAGTATTTTTATTTAGTTTTATATTATGTACATTTTTAAAACAAATTTGTTTTATTAACAATTAGTAAGATATCTATGTTGTTTTACTTTGCTCGCAGAATTATAATTTTATTACTCGCTTTTCTCCCAATTTTTCCCTATTTTCTCTTAACCGAAACTGTGTGTTTGAACGAGATAAAGACCACAAGAAGCAATCTTCGCATAACACCACACATATTTTTTTAAAAACAATAGAATGTTTTTGTAATGTTCGGAGCTTCGCCCACATCCATATTAAAAAAGTATGATAACTTTAAAATAACACGTGCTAAGCCATACAAAAGCAATTTGCTTTACTAAATTATTTTCCATTGTCTCTCTAACAGTTGTTTTAAAAAGGTAACAAGTGGCAGCATTGGTAGTGTTCTGATACACCTTACCAGGCCAACTCGGGGTGGCCCAGTTTACGCCGCCGGGTGTATTCAAAGGAACACATATAAAAAACTAAACCCCACTTAAACTTACACCCAGTATATTTAAAAAAATGATTTAAATCATCTCAACCCTGGAAAGTATCGCTCTAAAGGAAAAACTTAAAACGGCAATGCAACGAATTTAAAAATTGTAAAATTTCATTTTCATTCATCATTTCCTTACCCCTCCTGATCATCTTCTACCTTTATTTCAATATCTTCAGATTTAATACAAGACTGCAGTTCAACCCATTTATATTTCTCCCGCGTATCCTGACCATCTTCCAGTTTTATAGCAATCTCTTCAGATTTTATATAAGACTGCTCACAAATACTTTCATGAATCTCCTGCACATCTTGACCAGCTCCTTCCAGTTTTATAGCAATCTCTTCAGATATATGAAACTGCCGATCGACACTTTTATATTTTTCCTGTGCATCAAGGCAGTTCTTTAAAAAACACCGGTGAGTATGAAGCGAATCAAAACATGGTCCGCATATAACGGGATCATTGGAAACAGCGAGGTTCTGAAATAACAAAATATCAGTGTTAACCTCTGCTTGACTATCGTGGTAGAACTGACAAAAGAAAAATTGTGATCAAAAATCTTGTCAGTAACGTAAATACCATGTTATTATTTATTTGGTTTTAGTTTGTGATTTTATGCAAAAGTAGATATAAAATGTTACTAATTTAGAGAGAAATGAGACAGAATTCTATAGCTGCCAGATGTTTATAAAGTGAAAGTTTTCTGAAACAAATGTTAGTAAATTGCAGAATTTTGTCGGCATTTCTTAATAGACATGGGAAGTTTCCATGATTTGAGGATTATGAATCACCTAGACATTCATATAATCTGAAAGCTGAATAAAAAATGTTTAATTGTTTCCAGGTACATCCAACTCGCAGCATTAGATAGACATGAACAGCTGCTATGTCCAGCATTAAAGGCAATTTTATCTAATGGATTTATTGTTACTTCCTTGATGTATGGCAGTTGAGTTTCTGCAAAATGATGACCCTGTAATACATATACAAATATGTTCCTAAATACTTTGAAATACACTTACAAGGTGTGGTATAAACTCATCAATTATGTCAACATCCACTTCATTTAGTGACACAAATCCATCCGTTAGCAACTGAATACATAATCGACAAATTTTATGATTTTCCGATACATCAGCTGACTGAATATTGCCTTTTCCCTTTATATAAACCATTTTTAAGTCAACCACTGATGCTTTACTGGAATTAACAAATGAAGAAATAATATCTTCAGTATCCTTACATCTCATCTTAAAATTAAAAGCAGCAGATAATTTTACAGAGCACGTTTTACATATTACATGTTTATCTCGCTCTTCCAAGTTCTGAAATACATTTGTAATTAGAAATATCAAAAAAAATTACGTAGAGATATAAAATTAATCTTAACAACCTGATCTTACCACATTGGGCAAAACAAACTCGAAAACCTCCCTTAAGACTTCTCCTATAACTTCGCAATGTGTTTCGCTTATGATATTACCACACAGTCTGCAAAATATTTCTTTAATGTTTTCTGGTTGCATTTTTTCTTTCTGCCAATAAGGGAATAAGGAAGTCCGATTTAATCACTAAAAAACAACAGTAGTCATATCGACAAAAACAACCCTAACATAACCTATAATACCACCATTCCACTTTATTTGTCTATTGTCGCCACTAGATGGAAATACAGTAGCCAAAAAGTGGACATCTCTTTGAAATAGAAGGGAACGTTGCTAAAATATTATGGTAGATGGCATTCTGAAATAATATTTACAAATCCAATATTTCGGTAAACCGCGATAATTTTTAAGATGCAAGCGCACCAAGCGGCGAAAGCAGTAAGCTCCGAGACAAGGTAATTTTGACATTGCCGTTCGTGTTTACACATTCATTTGAACAACATTTGTCTTTTTTGCCATTATTATTAGTGATGGGCATAATCGACCAATTTTGATAATCGAGTTATCGGTAATCGAGTACTTCTAATAATCGAGTGATCACTCGAGATACGAGATATTGGTCGTTTTCATCCCAGCGGCGCATAAATATGTTTGTATTAGTCATATATTACTTATAAGCATAGCTAAAAAAAAAAAGCTCAAGTACTTCAAAACCTAGCCACTTTTTCGTTTTATTCTAAAAAAAGGTTATGCAATCAGTGACTATTTGCAG
>NW_019419538.1:7663-8339 GCF_000390285.2 Anoplophora glabripennis
TAATGTACATTTTATTAAGTTATAACTATGAACTTATCCGTTGTGGAATACATTTCCTATTTACATATATGCTAACGAAAACTCTCGTTGTATATTAGAAGGAGAGGCAGTTTTTAAGGCTGATCATGTGGTACTATATGGGAAAATTGAGCAAAGTTAATTTAAATTTAGAAATTTATATTATGTCTGCAGACTAGTGCCCTTACTTACTAACAACCCTCATGAAATTCAGGGAGTATTATCTATCGGCAATAATATTTTGAAAATTTCTTCAATGGTTTGATGAAAACTTAATTCTGGATTTTTCTTGGGCCATGAAGAGCAACCTTGAACTGAACAATAATAATAATAGTTTGACAGTTTCTTCTTTCTATCCATAATTGCTGAAGTTTTCATCACACTATTTTCTTAAAACAACAGTGTTCAAAAAACGAACACAACACAGTTTTAAATATAATACAAAACGAAATGTCACACACAGAAGAAATGTTTACCTTGTTTCGATAGTGTCACTTGTCACCGCCAGAGGGCGAGCTCTTAGCTACATTCGCGAGGTCTGTTCCAACAAGAGTCAGGGATTGATTCCGAACCGTTTGAAATGTTTGGCCAGCTAAGTTCTAAATGACTGTGTCTTCAGTGAATATATCGCAAGAAGAAAAGTGGAAAATCAAATATC
>NW_019419539.1:0-3462 GCF_000390285.2 Anoplophora glabripennis
CCAGAAAGGTTTAGGTGTTACAGGAGAAATGAGGACGATTCCAACGGCCGCACTAGAGGTCCTCCTCGGTTTACCGACCCTCCGTACATGGATGGTGAGGGAGACGATGGCGACATACGTAAGGATAAGGAACACAAGTGGTTGGAAAGCACGAGTAGAGGCCCACGCTGCCATATCCCTCACGGTCGAGAGGGCGGTCCCAACATCTCCCATGAGGGCCATTGAAGCATATGAACGGCAGATACTTCTCCTTAAGGGAGCAGTGCAAGCAGGAAGGTGATATAATTTTACGCGGTCCCTAGTATGCTATACTGATGGTGTGGGAGGTGAGTATTGAGGAGTAGGAATATACCTGGAAGACAGTGGTGTCCAAAAAGTCCAGAGGTTTGTGCTATTTTGATGCTAGCAAATAAGGAGGAGGTAAGGAACTGTGTAGAGGAGAGGATTTTTATCTGCTCCAATAATCAGGCAGCGCTCAGGAAGATTAGCTCTAGAAAACAAGGTGCGTCCTTGTTCGGGAGTGTGGAGATGCTTTGGAGTTACTGGCCAGACAAAGACAAGTACAGTTGGTTTGGGTTCTGGGCCACATGAGTATTCCTGACAACAAGAGAGCAAACCAACTGACTCGACTTGGATCCAAGGAGCCTGGTCAGGGACCTGAACCAATCCTCAGAATCACACGAGGTAGTATTAAAGGGGCCCTTAATAAATGGGCCTATGAAACATTAGGTCAAAACTGGAGGATGAACAAAGGAACAGATCTAAGATGAGATGACTGCAGAGCCTTAGTCAAAGACTCCTAAAACAAATGGTGGAGGTCTTGACAGGCCATTGCAGACTTAGGAGGCATTTAAGTTTAATAGAAATTGAAGAATGTCTGAAAAGTGGAAAAAGAGAGGATATTGGTCTTCTGGGACACTGCACATTCTTTGGGAGGTTAAGACATAAAGTCTTTGTACCAACTAGTTGTAAGGGGATGAGGTGAGGGACTTGTAATGGATCAAAATTCTGGCATTTGTCAGGTATCAACCATTTCCGAGAAAAAAATGATCAAAATCTTCAACTTGATGTACCAAAGGTTCGATTAATTAAGGAGTACTGACATAATTGCGTGCATAAAATACCAAAAAATACAATATGTTAGCGCCACATTCTTGAACTTCTTTATCCTTGATTCAAAAAAATAATTAGCGTTGTTATAAATTTAAAATTCGATAAAATTCATATCAAGCAATGTGACAACGGTGCGGCAGTTTATTAACACGAGGTACTAAGCTGTCCAGCAACCACCAATACGTAATTCAGTCGGTATCTGGATTCGACCGTGTCGGAGTGTTTTTTGCGTACCACTATTTCCTTTTCTTGAGGTGTTTTCCAACTAGTGCGCGAAAATGGGATTCGAGGTTGTCGTGCGTGCATCGAAAATTGTGGTGGACATTTTGAGCATATGTTGTAGATTGTTTTGTACTTCTGCGTTTAAAAATTAATGAATTTTGCTTTTTGGTAAGTACCTAAATTATTTTTAATATGTATGATTATTTGGACGACGTGAATCTTTGGGTACTTTACATATTTTTCAAATATGTAATTTGATTAAAAGTTAAGTTCCTGTTTTAAGAGATTCATAATTACTAAAATTCGAGCTAAAATGTAAGCACAACACTATCTTCGTACGACAAAATCGACAAATTATATTTAATTTATTTAAAAACTGGAAACCAATTGTCTTGAAATTTACTAAATGTTTCACAATAATAGCTATTTACATTTTTTCCGTAGGACAAGGCTGCCGCGTGTACACGTAGTGTGCATCAGCAGATTAAGCACTGTTGTCACGTTGTGATGAAACTCCCCAATAAATATTTTGTATTTGTGTATTTTGGAAACTGTTAATCTAACGCCCCTGTAATAAACAACTTTTTTGTTCATTTATGAATACAATATCTCATACTGAAGTAATGGCAATCAAACTTACACCCTGTATATTCATGAATTATTTGTTATAAAAAGTACTTATCTCGCAAATTGTTTGTTATTAACTTAAGTTATATTTTTCATTTAAGTGAAATAATGCCTTTTAAAATATTTTGTATGGCAAATAAAATTATTATTATTACAGCAAAAATACAGCATAAAGGGTTAAACATTTACAGTAATGTAATATTAATACGACATTAACAGGAAACATATTAATTAAAAACCTTTGTACTGGCTTTTATCTTTCTGTTTGTGTTAAAAATAGTCACTTTGCTAATTTGTTGAATTTGCTTTTACCATTTTTATGTGCTGCGGTCGCACAAGTAAAGCCTGGTCTCTGACTTCTACGTTATTTCAAGTCTGTGGTAACATCGCTGTTACATCCACCCCAGTGATTAAACATATGTCTCAGCGTTCCCCAGCTACCAATCCGAACGTGTTCGTCGCGCTGTGGACCGTACTTAACCGATCCCCGGAATAAAGGGTAGAACGCAAAGGGGGAACACAAAACACAGATTTTGAGCGCGATGTGACTGTCGCGTTTATTCTAGCAGTACACTCGACCCGCCGCGCCAGAGAGATTAAAACATTGATATCAAAGGATTGTCTAAGTCGCCTTATGGCTGATTTCACCCAACACAGTTGTTCCAGTAGTAATTACACACATCTATTGTTACCATAGTTTGTTTAGATGGGTGGCTCTGCATGAGTTAACAGCATCATTTTTAATTGTGACGTGCAGATAGACTTTACATGTTAATTTGTGAGTATATTGGGGTAATTTTAAATAAGTAAATAAATCTTTATATCCCCGATAAACGGGTAGTGCAAATCCCTATAATTAATTAAATTAATGAAAATTGCAATAGATATAGAGACAAACTTTATTATTGAAATGATGTAAGAGCATCTTTGTCACTTTATTTTTGTTAAGTTAATTCGAACGAATTTTAAAATTATTTCTTTAAAAAATTAAATCAAATTGAATTTGAGATAGCTATATACCTTCGTAATAAAATAAAAATTCGATAGCCACTAATAATACATATTTTTTAAAAGAGTACTTATATTTTTTATTTTTCCTGCTGTTTCAACAAATGGAAAAATTAAAAAATAAATAATCAAGTGGTTACTTATGTACCAAGGGAGATACAGGGCTGATTATTTCCGCAGGCGATAGATTGTCCAAGGACATAATTATCCTGATATCTCCCGTGGTGCATAGAACGTTTTATTTTTTACTTAGACATCTGATTTTATATTTATTTTAAATTTAATAATTAAATGTAAATGAGAATGAAAACAGTTTTTCAATATAGTACAGGGTGAGTCAGTTTTTTGTAGACAAACTTTAACAGGAGATAGAACACATGCTTTTAAAAAGAAAAGTTCCTATAAACATATGTCGTAGAAGGTTTCGTTTCCGAGATACAGGGTGTTGAATATAATTTTTTTCTCTCGAATTTTCATTATAACCTTTATGAA
>NW_019419539.1:3596-8304 GCF_000390285.2 Anoplophora glabripennis
TCTTTTTCGAAACTTCCATTTTATTTCTCAAACAGTCATCAACGTAGCCTTCGGCAACTGTACTGGATTTCCACCCTCCATGGCGTTTGAAGGCAAGCAGATTTGAGCCAGAATTGACTAAAATTGTGGCCGATGAACGCCGAAAATAATGTCCCGTGTGACTTTCTGGATTCTCTAGCATCAAAAATTTGGCGATTTCCCTAGCCACGTTTCCAATTCTGTTGATGCCAACGTTTTGGGTTGAACATTTTCTGTTTTGATAGTTCAAAAATAACCTGCCTGTCTTCAGATTAGGAGGACGAAGAGCACAGTACTTTTTTAAGATAGTGTAAAGGTTTCCTGTAATTGTAAAACACCTTGGTACCTACCTTTGTTTTTGTATTCTTCAGTTTAATCAGCATAGCACTGCCGAAATCTTTGGTGTCTTCTATTTTGAGACAACATAATTCCTCCCTTCGACATGCCCCAGAAAGTCCAACTGCCACCACCGCCTTGATAAGTAAATATTTGTCGTCTGATGCTTTCGTCAAAAACCGGCAAAAATCATCTTCTGTGAGGATTTGGGACTTCTTTGGGACGTAGTTTTCGGATTTTCGTTTGATTAGCGCTTGCAACTTTTTATAGCTTCCAAGATCTATGTTGTGATTGGCACTTAACGTTGACTTGAGCATCGAAAAAATCGTCCACAACGTCGAAGATTTATATTTCTTAGATAGTTCTTCAAAATACACCATTACTGCGTTTTCTGAGAAAGTTTGGACATTTTTGGCTAGTCGCCAGTCCATAAATCGGCTTAACTCAGCTTCATACCTGCTTCTGGATTTTGTGGGCAGCAGTTCCGAACATATTTCGCTTGCTTTCTGTAAAATCTCTTCAGAATCACACATTTTCACACCCAAACTTCGGGAATTCAACAATTTTTGAAGTATCTAATCAACAAAATAAAGGAGCCGTGACGGTTGCTATGAAACTCAGCCAACTTGAAACATTGCATAATTTGGGTGACAACATCAAACAAAAATCACAATCTGGAGACGCGTGTGCAAAGATGACATAACCGTGTGCAAAATGTTTAGCACACGGCGTGTGCAAAATACCGTTTTCAGAGCGTGTTTTCCGTGCGCAAAACCCCCTTTTGCAAGGCAGTCGTATAAAAACTTTAATATTGAAATGATGTAAGAGCATCTTTGTCACTATACTTTAGTTAAGTTAATTCGAACGAATTTTAAAATTATTTCTTTAAAAAATTAAATCAAATTGAATTTGAGATAGAAAAATTCGATAGCCACTAATAATACATATTTTTGAAAAAGCATATTTTTTTTATTTATCCTGCTGTTTCAACAAATGGAAAAATTAAAAAATAAATAATCAAGTGGTTACTTATGTACCAAGGGAGATACAGGGATGATTATTTCCGCAGGCGATAGATTGCCCAAGGACATAATTATCCTGATATCTCCCGTGGTGCATACATCTGATTTTATATTTATTTTAAATTTAGTAATTAAATGTAAATGAGAATGAAAACAGGTTTTTCATATATAAAAGATGTATCCAAGATATATCTATGAGACCCGAATTTTTTTTTTATATTTTTTGAACTACTCTTTACTTTTAACTTTTTTAACAGCCTCTTTCTTAAATCTTAAAATGCGCTAGTAAAGCGATACAAGTAATTTCAGAACGCCCAATGTCTCATTTTCGCAGCGACATTTAAAAAACAATTTACCAAACTCGAAAGTTCCAGTAGCCCAAGGAAGCGCCCCTTTCATAGAACATTACCCCCTTAGAAATCGGTTTACGGCGTTCATTTTGGATTTTACGCATGAATCACATTATCGGAAAGGGGCGGTAAATCAATTCCGCTCGTCCCCGTGATAATCACTTTCTGATTTTGACCCTATCAACCAGAGAGTGTCATTCAAGGGCGAACTGATCAGTTGAATTATTCTTTGTTGCCCTACAGCTGGCGCAGTGGTAGAAAGGGGACTTCTACGTTATTTCAAGTCTGTGGTAACATCGCTGTTACATCCACCCCAGTGATTAAACATATGTCTCAGCGTTCCCCAGCTACCAATCCGAACGTGTTCGTCGCGCTGTGGACCGTACTTAACCGATCCCCGGAATAAAGGGTAGAACGCAAAGGGGGAACACAAAACACAGATTTTGAGCGCGATGTGACTGTCGCGTTTATTCTAGCAGTACACTCGACCCGCCGCGCCAGAGAGATTAAAACATTGATATCAAAGGATTGTCTAAGTCGCCTTATGGCTGATTTCACCCAACACAGTTGTTCCAGTAGTAATTACACACATCTATTGTTACCATAGTTTGTTTAGATGGGTGGCTCTGCATGAGTTAACAGCATCATTTTTAATTGTGACGTGCAGATAGACTTTACATGTTAATTTGTGAGTATATTGGGGTAATTTTAAATAAGTAAATAAATCTTTATATCCCCGATAAACGGGTAGTGCAAATCCCTATAATTAATTAAATTAATGAAAATTGCAATAGATATAGAGACAAACTTTATTATTGAAATGATGTAAGAGCATCTTTGTCACTTTATTTTTGTTAAGTTAATTCGAACGAATTTTAAAATTATTTCTTTAAAAAATTAAATCAAATTGAATTTGAGATAGCTATATACCTTCGTAATAAAATAAAAATTCGATAGCCACTAATAATACATATTTTTTAAAAGAGTACTTATATTTTTTATTTTTCCTGCTGTTTCAACAAATGGAAAAATTAAAAAATAAATAATCAAGTGGTTACTTATGTACCAAGGGAGATACAGGGCTGATTATTTCCGCAGGCGATAGATTGTCCAAGGACATAATTATCCTGATATCTCCCGTGGTGCATAGAACGTTTTATTTTTTACTTAGACATCTGATTTTATATTTATTTTAAATTTAATAATTAAATGTAAATGAGAATGAAAACAGTTTTTCAATATAGTACAGGGTGAGTCAGTTTTTTGTAGACAAACTTTAACAGGAGATAGAACACATGCTTTTAAAAAGAAAAGTTCCTATAAACATATGTCGTAGAAGGTTTCGTTTCCGAGATACAGGGTGTTGAATATAATTTTTTTCTCTCGAATTTTCATTATAACCTTTATGAANAGAGCTGTTAGGAGCCGGTTTACCAGTGTTTACTCATTTTATTTATTGTGTTCCAGAGAAATCGTATTTTAAAATTTGCTACCGTTGTTATATCCTCCATTTTACAATCAACTAAAGGTTTGTTAGTGTATAAAAGAAAAAAATCTACGGTTTCGTTCGTGTATTTAATGAGGCCATTCTACACACCAAAACACGAAAAAAATGAATTGGACAGAGATCCTCTCTCAATCTGTCTCACTCAGGTTGTGTTACTAAACCGACTGTGACACCTGCTCATTAAAAAGCAATTATTTAATACCCATTAGATTCTAATCTTATATATCACTTAACTGATCTACTTATTTGACTTTTGTCCAGTTTTAATCCGTTTCTTATTATTTCTACTTTTTGAATTATTATTTTTGCTATTTTTCTATTTCTTACACTTATTTGTATATCTTTTTTCGGTTTATACAGGGTGTTTCAGAAAGTCCTCCCGTAAATACAGGGTCAAAAAGTAAGAATTTTTTGTCTTATGACCATCTCCATTTGTTTTCGAGATAGGTGCAGAGCAACAAAATTAAATTTTTAAATTAGAATTTATCGAAAATTTCACAACGGTGAGAAATATTTTTATGAAATTTGGTATTCCGGAGTTTTTAAGGACGCCAAATACAAATTATTTTTTAGACATTTCATAGAGAGCGCTAGTTATGCTACATTTCTATTACATTTTAAGTCCTAATTTTTTTAAGGTCAGATTTTTCCCATTCGGGCTCCAATTTATAATGTATAATTTTATTTTCTAAAAATAATGTTCTCTTAGAATTTCCTAATGTGGACAGTTTTCGAGAAAAAGGCTTTCAATTGAACTCTTACAATATTACGATGTAAAAATAAGTGACTTTTTTCAAAGTAGGCTTATGTCAAAACTTATTGATGGATGTCTCATAAAAAACGCTTAATTATATTCTAATAATATTTTAATATTTTAAACTCTATAATTAACTTTATATCAAATTTTAGTAATTTTTAGTGATGACTAATTACAGTCACTAAAATTTTAATATAAAGTTAATTAGAGTTTAAAATATTACTAAGAATGTATGCGTTGTTTATGAGATACCCATCAATAAGTTTTGACATAAGCCTACTTTGAGAAAAGTATGAGTTCAATTAAAAGCCTTTTTTCTCGAAAATCGTCCACATTAGGAAATTTTAACAAGACTACATTATTTTTAGAAAATAAAATTATACATTAGAAATTGGAGCCCGAATGGAAAAAAACTTAACTTTAAAAAAATTAGAACTTAAAATGGAATAGGAATGTAGCATAATTAAACTAGTGCCCTCTATGAAATAATTAAAAAACAATTAGATTTGGAAATTTTCGTAAAAATTCTAATTTAAAAATGTTACTTTGTCGTTCTGTATCTCGAAAACAAGAGAAGATAGACATATAATTCATAGGACAAAAAATTCTTATTTTCTAACGTATTATCACCTCCTGTATTTACGGGAGGTCTTTCTGAAACACCCTGTATAATCCGAAAACACGGGAACACTTCACTTCACATGGTTGATTTATAACC
>NW_019419540.1:0-2043 GCF_000390285.2 Anoplophora glabripennis
AGCCTTTATAGAAGTACCTACGACTAATAGAAACCGAGATACATTGGATCAAAGTTGGCTACTTTTTGAATTTTTGGCCAATTTTTGCCCTTTTTGACGATTTTCGTCTTATAACTAAGTTAACTAACTTAAGTTAATTTCGGTGTATGTAGTGCCTTATTCAAATGAAAGCTGGTTTCAAGACCTTTAAAATGGTGCCTGGTAGAAGTCTGTACAATTAAAATCAACCGAGATATAAATTTAACCAACGATACTTTTTCTTTTTATAAAATTTTTATTACTTTCGGTATTATTTTGTCTAATAAATTTATTTTTGTGAATGTGAAAGTTAAAATAAGTTTCTGGGTGATTGGATATTATTATTTATTTATTTAAACAACAGTTACTCATATATATCTTATTAATTTTCAGTTTCATTTAGTATATTTTAAATATTGATATCAATTTCGTCGTCATCATTTTTATCAATGTCCTCTTCAGAAAAATCAGGCTCGCATTCTCACAATTTATTAATACAGGCTATTTTTTCAACTAAATTTTCAGGTACAGGAGATTTATTATTAAAAATGGGAACTAGCCCATTTATGGAATTTTTCCAACCCCAATCAAGGCGATTTAAAGTACAACCATTCCACTGTTGCATCTGAAAATATACACTGAACCCATGATGTTTGAGAGCATCAGTTGTTGAGGGCAATCGAGATAAGGTAAATTTTACACTTGATGAATACTTTTGAAATAATTTATATCGACAAGTTTTTAGGCTGTCAATTTTTTAACTATACATTATAGTTACAATGCATTCAGATGAAGCAGTGATATCTTCAACACTAGCATTTTCAAGAAAAAATACATCGAGGTAATTTTTTAATTTTGAAAAATTCTTATTTACAAAATTGAAAATTTGTTTTGTAATTGTAATTTTTTAATTAAAAGTACAAAAATAATTAAAAGAATTCGAAATTTTACAAGATAAATATGATTAATTGTTGTTTAAATGAATAAATAATAATATTCAATCACCTAGAAACTTATTTTAACTTCCCGTTCACAAAAATAAATTTATTAGACAAAATAATACCGAAAGCAATAAAAATTTTATAAAAAGAAAAAAGTATCGTTGGTTAAATTGACATATCTCGGTTGATTTTAATTGTACAAACTTCTACCAGGCACCATTTTAAAGGTATATAGCATTACATAAACCTAAATTAACTCAGAAAATTCTATTAGTCGTAGGTACTTCTATACTACTATACTAAGGAAAACACATTAACTTTTTTTTCTGTGAAGCAATGCCTATACCTAACTCCCCTCAGAAAAAAGTTGTGGGCCAAAAACCAAAAAAAAACGCATTTTTTCGGTTTTTTTACTCGTTTTTTTGGGCATATTTTTGTTAAAAATAATTTTTTTTGACTTCAAAAGGTCTCATTTCGATTGGAAATTCAATTTGCTACAACTTTTCTGTTGACAACTATATTGAAAAAATGCATAGTTTTCGAGTAAAACTCAAAAAACTGAACATACCACCTTTTTACTTATCGCACCCCTTTAAAAGGTAGCACTCCGCGGTTTTATCATTTTTTAGGGTCAATTGAACATATCAAACAATAAAATTTCTGTTACGTTGTAGTTCCTATCTAAAGTACATAGTCAATAGCCTACTTTTTCATTTATAATTGAATGTAGTACAATAATTTCTAGTTAAAAAATTAAAAATTGTATAATACAAAAAGTTTACATTGACAGGACAGTATAACTAGCGCCCCCTAGACGTGACCCCAACACTGTTTGCATATTCGTATTTGCCACCTCAAAAAACGTAAAACCACAATTTTCAAAGCAATACATACTAAAACATACATACTTAAACAATACATACTTAAAATATAGTAAAAAATCGAAAATATTTTTTCAACTTTAACACCCTGTAGAAGGAAAAGGAGCAACAATTGACTAAGGCATATTTGGCTCAATCGCTATATTTTGACGTTAACAATCTGCCATTAAGCTGTGTACCATTATTAATGACTCACCCTGTAT
>NW_019419540.1:3182-8317 GCF_000390285.2 Anoplophora glabripennis
TTTTTGTAATTTTTGGCCTAATAACTTAAAGAGCAGAGTAATTTTCAAACTCAATTTACTCGAAAACCATTGGAAATATCGATTTGGACAAAAATAATATTTTTTACGTAAAATTGTTAAGATTTTATAAATCTGTAGAGAAAATTGTAAAAAAATTTAAATAAAAAAATTTACGGGCCGAAAACCCCCTTCACCAACCTAAATGGGACGCATATGATTTGCATGTCGAAAAACGGAGTAGCCCATGTTTTTAACGTAAAAAGTTATGTAAGACAAGACAAGTCAATAACAGAAAAAAAAACAGTTTTGTTTGAGCCCATTTAAGGGTGCGTTTTAGGGCACATGTTAATAGGAACTTTTTGGCTTATTTTAATGATTTATAAACGCAGCAGAAGTTTGGAACCCTATTTTAGAAACACCCTGTATAAAAACATTACATATTATGTTCAAAATGGTGTACTTCACTAGCTATGCACAAATTTAATTTCCTGACCTTATTTTTATACACATTTTGCAGCTGTTGTTCGGTCATATTGTCAATTTCTTGAATAACTGCTGCTTCTAATTATTCAAAGTTGTGAATTGCTATTTTAAAAGTAGTATTTAGATGTGTAAACAAAAATAACCTGAAGGAGTTAGATCTGGTGACCTGGCTGGCCACAACCTTTGGCTATAATCAGTCGGTTACCATAAAATTGAATTGTTGCTCTTGCAATATGTGCGGTTGCTCCATTTTGTTGAAAGTAACCTACTTGCAACTCATCATCGTGTAATTCTTCTAAAAATAACTCTAAAATTTGGTGTTATAGTTTCACTGAAGAATATAGTGACTACTACACGCCTTCTTGATATCGCTATCGAAACATCTACTTTTAAGGGATGTAAACTGATTTCTACAAATGTATGAGGAATTTTCGCAGCTTAGTTTTTATAATTTTAGCTATTTACATAACCTGCTCCGTCAGTGAAACCAGTCCAATAAATTATTTGTTTTACAGTACTGTAATCGTCTTTCACAGTCAATTGAAGTAATTTCTGCACAACAGTTACTTTGTATGGGTGTAATTACAATTGTTTTTTTAAGTTTTAAACTTTATAACATGCTCCGAAAGTCGAAAGTTCTAAAATTTTTAAGATATAAACTGCAATTCAATCTCGATTTCACATAAGAATTTCAAAGTTAACATATTTTAATGATCCATTCTAAACTAAATTTGAGAATTATGGACTTAATAAAAAAATTGCATATACGAGCAGGCAACTTTGATACAGACTTTATAGGGCTTTAATATATTTGTTGCTTCATATTATCGATGGCATTTTCTGTAAGTACAGTTGGTCTGCCCGTAGATTTTCCTTCGCAAATGCAGTGTTTGGCTGAAAATCTTTTGAAGATAGCACATTTCCGATTTAAGAATGTCAATGTTTGCGTCTGGAAATTGCATAACAAATCGTTCAATTGCAAAGAATAAAATAAATAAAGAGTAAACGGCATAATACGTTCTGAAATAAGAATATTGTTATCCTGAAAATTTTGTTTCTGTTACAATTTGCCAGTAATTCAACAAAGTACCCAAAAAGTTTAGCGGTGAAATCAATATACTACTTTGAAAAGTGTACGTTTAAATATTGAGGCAAAAGGAAACAATAAAAAGAAGATGCTATTGTCGATTGGTTGAATAAAATGTGAAAAATTACATCAATTTTTTTAGTAATTTTTAATTTTACCGATTTAACGATTAAGAAAACTAAAAATTATTTCCTTCCGTTAATAATTTTTTTGCTTTCCTGCACAAATAAAATATGCAGAGCATCACAGAAATTATTATTCATTTTTATTTGAGCTCTATTTAACACTGTTTTTGGTACGTGGGACGCAAATGCATCATGTCAAAATAAAAACAAACAATATTATTCGACAAGACAAGGGTAATTGACCCGCGTCCGCCCTAATTTTGCATAACATTAGCGAATTAACCTCATCAGCATGGCCGCGCCGACCTCCGACCCCGATTGGGTCTCACGAGTCAGCGTCGCTCGTCGCGGTGGTCCCGAACCGTCCTTAATCGAGGACAATTGCTCTGATGCGGCTTCAGGCCGCCATAGGACGATTTTAATTGTCGCGGACGATTTGATGCTTGATCTGACCGACAGTTTCCGTTCTTTGAGTGATTGGTACCCGTCCATCGACGATTGCGTCAATCTTCTATTTGAAAAACGCGTATGTCGCTGAAACACCGTCGTTGAGTCACCACATCATTGGTTTTATAAGCCGAAACCCGCCGAAATCGACGTTGCTCGCAAAACCAAACTAAAAGAAAAGATTTTTATTTGTTGACGTTTCGTCACTATACCTATTGCGATATCTTCAGGATAACTAAAAGAATGATTTTCTAGTGGAATAATTACACTGTAAAAAAATCGGTGTGAGTGAAAGCAATAAAGGTCCATATTGGGCATTTTAATCATTTTACTCATTTGTGATTATATTTAAACTAAAACTGGTACTTTCACTCAAAATAGGTACACCTTAAATAAATTCTTCACGTAAACTCGTATTTGGTACAGTTGCACCTAAATCAGAGTAAATGTCCTCATTACTGTGTGAGTTTAAATGTATAATTTGTGTGAAGATGGCACCACTTACATATTGCTTCTGTAATCTCGACCATAGTTGATAGGGGCCCGTTAGATGCTCCAGAAAAGTGTGATCGCCAGGAGAACAAGCCTTAGCCGGCGGCGGCGGGTCTCAGCTAGCGGTCTCAGTCAGGACAGGAGGAGCCCCCCCCGCGAAGTGAATTAATGTGGACAGAAACTGATACATTATTGAGTAAAATTGGAGAATTTTTTTTACAGTATATTCTCATTGTTAGTAATGTTTCCTTCTGATGTGCATTCACTCTTATACTTAAATACTTTAAATGAACTGATCGACAATCGACATGCTTTTGGTATAAGAAGAATGTAGACGCATTTCTTTAGCATCA
The DNA here is from genome assembly GCF_000390285.2 of Anoplophora glabripennis. NCBI lineage: Eukaryota > Metazoa > Arthropoda > Insecta > Coleoptera > Cerambycidae > Anoplophora > Anoplophora glabripennis. The sequence continues at coordinate 6,170 of NW_019419540.1, forward strand.
GCAAGGCGATATGCTGAAAAGCCTCCAGGCCGACAAGTTCCTCATCCCAGTACTTTTGCTGCGATTGTCCGAAGGTATCGAGATAAAGGTACTTTTTTTGGCTCATACTAAAGAACATGCTCGATCATGGTCAGTATGAACTGTAGATGTGGATGAAGCCGTTTTAAATATCGCTGAAGAAAAGCCACAAACCAATGTAAGAAGAATTGCTGCTGAATTCAATATTTCAAAGTCTACGGTCCACAGAACGTTAAGAGAACAACAGTTACGGTTCTATCACCTAGATTTCTGGTATCGAAGAATGTTGTTTGACTCCATTTAATTGAATTTGATTGAATTAGCTTAGCGCCTTAATAAAGGGTAAAAACCTAATAAGAGTTTACGAAATTTTGTCCCAGGATAACCACTACATTTTTGTAACTGCTTTATAAATATTATATTTATTTATTTATAATTTAACAAAACGAAAATAATGATTTCTGCAACAGTTTTATTTACTGACGAATCCTATTTTACCAAAAATAGATTAACAGATTTGCGCAACAGTCATGAATGGAGTGACGATAATCAAAAGACAACAATAGGGTTGTTTCCATAAATCAAAATTTGGTTCAAATAAGAATTTTTATAATGTAAATAGTATATAAAACATAGATATCACATTATTATATATACTGTTTTAGTAAATTGTATACCTTTTATAATGGTTAAAATTTTTTAAATTTAAAGCTGATTCGAAACGCAATCTTATTGGTGATGACGTATTACAGTAGTTCTAGGACGGACTAAGTAATGTTGGTTGCGGTAATTTGCCACTGCGACTGTCATTTATGTTCACATGTTGACATTGTTGACGTTGACGACGATCGATAAGTGTGGTTATATGTTACATTTTACTCGTGCTGGTGTAAGTGAAGTTATTAAAATTACAATCGTTAACTTTCTTCTTTATTTATGTACAATTGCAATGGCTACAGAAGGATTTGTGAAAGCTTCTAATAATTTACCAAAAATAGACATTTTTATGGTAATGGAATTCATTAAAATGCAATATTCTTTTTATAATTGTATAGAGTATGTTTGCTACGATAGTTTGGTCTTGCTTGTACTCTTACACTTTTATACCTAACATTTGTAGAAGGCAAAGAGTAACCGCAAAAAAACCCATTTTTTCGCCCGTTTTTGCGTAGTGTGTAGCAAGAACGGGGAAGGTCGTCCAGAGGTCTCCATGGGCTTAAATTGATCGTCATGAAAAATCTAGGTGAGCATAATTCGATTTTTCCAATATTTGTCTGACTTACCCCTACTTAAGGGGTGGAAACCACCCCTAAAACAAGAAACGTGAGAAAATGGTCGATCAATTCTTGGTAAAAATTGGCGGGAATTTGAATGGCAAGAAAGAGATCAGGGATGTTCTTCCAAATATGCTCAAGGTGAAAAACATCCCCCGCGTGGGGGTAAAACCACCCCTATTGCCGAAAACCGGCGGCAAATGATGTTCCCTTCATGAATTGCCTTTTTTGTGCCACTCTTCCTTATAAATCCAAATGATATGAAATACATGCCCCCATAATTCGTTCTTCTGTCGGNAGAGCTAGCAAGGAACCACCTTACTCGTCGTAGGAATATATACCTAGTTTAACACCACGTTTTAAGATAAGTACCTGGCCTCCATATCCTTCACTGTTTATTTTTATTGTAGTGCTTAGTTAATTTGATGATTTTAGTTTAAGGTTTTTAGATGTATAAATTAGCTAACTGTACACAATTTGCAATTGCACTTTGGGGGATATAACTAACAATATTTGTGATATAACTTTGACATTCAACCTTATATATCTCATTGATTCTCTACATGACTAGTAAATGATATACAGAGTAACCTGTAAGTTTATTTTCAACAGTCCCTGTAGTGAACGATAGGCAAACACAGATTATTAATAACTTCCTTTTCACAGGTAACCTTGTGTGCTCTGACTTGACAGACGAATTCATCCCTGAGATTAAGAGTTGCTGCCTTTCCAGCTATGATTTGTTGACTTCTGACTAGTAGAGTTTTAGAGGCTGGAATAGCGTAGCACGATCTTATAATAGTATATTATTCAACGAGCGTATAATGATGGGTATTATTCACGAGGTGAAGTTTAC
>NW_019419541.1:0-3609 GCF_000390285.2 Anoplophora glabripennis
CTTCTGTGTAATTCTGTTTTGGGTAAATCCGTTTAAGGAAGTTTAACCTCCCTTAGTAATACAAAGCAAAAAAAGCTGCAGTATTCGAAAGAGCACAATCATATTGAAAAATTTTTGACTGGGGCTTCCGATAAAGAATATTTAATGATTAAGGTAGTATCTCTTTACTTTTTACATGATGTTAGGTATATAGTGAATTTTGAATTATTTTGGGTTGCACTAATAATGAGGGTTTCTGGTGCCTGTCGATGCTGCGAATTGACAAATTTGAAGTGACGTACAGGACGCTGGTAGTTACCTACTTGTTTCAATACCTGACATCAAGACGGGCATTTCAAGAAAATTTAGAAGGATTTTGCGTGAATGCTGTTGAAATATGCAGAAAATATATTTCTCTGCGCCCAATTCACCTAACACAAGACAGATTATTTTTAAGACGTTGGAATCAACAGATTGGCGAAGGTACCTTAAATAGTTGCTTCATTCTGAATGTCGCAAATCCAGACCATTGGCCATTGTATGAGACGCACTTCAACAACTTTATTGGCCAAAAAAAGTGCTGATCTTACAACCGTCAAACGGTATGGTGGATGGAAGAGCTCCTCTGTAGCAGAAAGTTGTGTTGAGGAGTCTATATCTAAGAAACTTGATATTGCAAGGAAAATTCGAGGAAAATATAGCTGTTCCTTACAAGAAGAGACATCCGTAACTTATGCAAATTCTTCACAAACTTTGGCAGATGTTATGCGTTCCGAAAATGATGGCAACAATGCTGCAACGGTTGTTATTAACGGAAATGAAGTTAAATGTGATAAAACAAAAAACGAAATGTCTATTACTGTAAATGTAAATGTTTAAATGATTATAAGGTGATTGTGGATAAATACAATTATTAGATTTCTAATTAGTAAAATGGTAATGAGAATAAGAACTAACCGTTCAAAGACAGGGTAGACTTAAGGAAAATACCGTTTTGTCTCGAAAAACTCATGCCTATTTAACATCATTGGAACGTCAGTCATTTAGGCAATTCATATTCAAATACGTCACTAAATTTATTGTAGTAGATGTGATCGATAATCTCGGTTTGCAAACGCGTTTTTCTACTTTATGTTTAATAAAGATCTAGTATAATACAAAATTTTGTTAATACATTATTGTGTATGACGACGACGGTGAAACACAAAGGAATATTTTCAAGGACGATAATATTTTGTCTTAAAAAACTTATCCGAGGTAATTGTAGTCTAACATTTTAATTAATTTTCGGCGTGAGAGTATTAATATAATGACAGCATTGTTATTGTAGCCGCTACAGTATTACCATAAATAATATTAAAACATGGCTTCCCGTTTTGCAGAAATAAACATGAACCCGTGACATTGAAATTTAATTAATTTAATTATCACTAAAAATAGAAAACCATGCTTGAGGTCTAATTTCAGCTTTCAATCCTTATATCTTCACTTTGGGTTTAAAACTGTTGCATTTAACATTTATGAAGATTGTGATCAACTGCAATGAAGAATTTGCTCTTCTTTTACTAACCAGTACTAATGTTCTTTGCGATGGATGGTTTCTCCTCGGGTTTCTCTAACTTTCTGGCAGCATTTTAATAAATAGTTGTGTTGCAAGACAACCGACTATACGAATCAACGGCATGCTCCAAGTAATCCCATGGGAAACCAGGTTGCAGATCGTGACCAAAGAGAAATTAATGAATCCGACAAAAGCAAAAATCCAGCCGGATCCGGGAAAGCAGAAAACAACAACTGAGTGGGTGATTAATTATTTTGGAGTTTTAATTGCGTTGCGTCGGAAATTTTCTCCACCAGAATAGAAAGCGATGGATCATAAATAATCGGAAAATGACGGGATTGTCCGAGGTTGATGAAGGAATTAATTGAGTTTTGAATTAGGTAAACAACAATTTAAATGGTATTTTAGTAATAAATTACAAGGGAAGCCGGTGAAGCTACCTCCCTCGTGCGTCAATGCAATTGAAACTGACACTTTTTATAACCTTTGCCTCCCATACACATCTAATTATTATCCCATTTATATCCATTTGGAGGCACAACACATGGATATACCTCATTACTACAGTATTTATACAGTCGGCGATTTAATACGGCGACGACTGCAACATGAAGAGTCTCTTTGAAAATTTAAATGAATCGCTCTGATACGCCATGAACTGGGCGGTTTTATTGTCTTGCGTCGTCCTGCTGCTCTCGCAGACATGAAATGTACGACGAGAGATTCATTTAATTGGAACGAAAATTTCAGCTGCATTAATAATTTAGGTAGAAACTGATAATGTAGCGGGAGACGTGAAAATGCAAAGATAACGTGATTAAATATTGCTGAGGCGCGAGACAGCTACTCTACAAGTTAAAATTGGAAATTCAAAGTGTTTTTCGCGATTATATTATTTAGTGTTGAGCCAAATCACGTCAAGTGGACCCCCATTTTCCACTTGATCATGGAATTTGAGTTCATATATTTTAATCAAAAGTAGTCATTACCAACGATCATACCCTACAACCCTTTTTCAAAATTTTTATATTAACAATAATTTTTTTTTCTAATAAACATTTTCGGGACTCAAAATAATAAAAATAATTGTGTAAAAACCATTAAAGATATCTTAATGAAATTTTCAGGACTTATTGTGTAATATTTATATTTTAATAAAAAATAAANGATATCTTAATGAAATTTTCAGGACTTATTGTGTAATATTTATATTTTAATAAAAAAATTAAGTTAACTTATTTATTATCATATTTTTAATTAACTTTTAAGCAAAGAAATGTAATAAAGTTTTTTTTAATTTTTTTTTATTAACATTCCGCAAGAAAATTTGAGTGTGCGGCATTAGTTTAAATAAAAATAAAATGAATAAATAAAAGTAAATTTTACAGTAACGTATTACCGTTTTTCTTTTGTTGTTTCTTGAACTTATTTTTTTTATTGTTTATTAAAACGTAAATATTACACAATAAGTCCTGAAAATTTAATTAAGATATTTCAAATGGTCTGTACACGATTAATTTTTTAATTTAAATTTCCGAAAATGTTTAGGTATTTAAAAAAAATTTTATAGTCCACAGTATAGGCCCCCCCCCTGGCAAGTTGATTACCACATACTTTATAACTCCTGAGGCGTATCCTTTTAATGAGTCTACCATATTTTTCCTCTGCGACTTTTCTCTATTCCTCCGCTTTTCCACACGGAAAAGTCCAAAAACGTGGCAATTTCCCGGGGTCTTGAAAAGTCAAGACCACATCTTTTATTTTTAAGTAACTGGAAATTTTGTTGCAAATGCCGATTTAAATTTGTCCGACAGAAATTCTTCCGACATTGACGTGTCTACCGGTCGAAACATGCCAAAATAACAGGGTATTGAAAATCAATTACCACATAGGTAATTTTTAGTAAAATTAATTGTAAATAATTAATTCAGTCAAAAAGTATTGTTGTCCGACAAATTTCAAGCCGCGTTTTTTCAGTCCGACAGCTGGAAATCGGAATTTTCACGGGGTATGAAAAATCGATTACCACATATCTGATTTTCATTTTTTCCCTCCTTATCTAGTCTCCA
>NW_019419541.1:3763-8108 GCF_000390285.2 Anoplophora glabripennis
ATAAATATTACACAATAAGTCCTGAAAATTTAATAAAGATATTTCAAATGGTCTGTACACAATTAATTTTTTAATTTAAATTTCCGAAAATGTTTAGGTATTTCAAAAAAAAATGTTATAGTCCACAGCACAGGCCCCCCCTGGAAAGTTGATTACCACATACTTTATAACTCCTGAGGAGCATCCTTTTTCTTTTCTCGATTCCTCCGCTTTTCCACGCGGAAAAGTCCAAAAACATGGCAATTTCCCGGGGTCTTGAAATGTCAAGACCACATCTTTTATTTTTAGCTTAACTAACTGAAAATTTTGTTGCAAATGCCGATTTAAATTTGTCCGACAGAAATTCCTCCGACATTGACGTGTCTACCGGTCGAAACATGCCAAAATAACAGGGTATTGAAAATCAATTACCACATAGGTAATTTTTAGTAAAATTAATTGTAAATAATTAATTCAGTCAAAAAGTATTGTTGTCCGACAAATTTCAAGCCGCGTTTTTTCAGTCCGACAGCTGGAAATCGGAATTTTCACGGGGTATGAAAAATCGATTACCACATGTCGGACAAAAATAACACACGATAGAAAAGTGTTTTTTATAAGCAAAAATTGTAATGTCCGACAAAAATATATCCGCAAATCGTCAGTCCGACAAAAAATGATGAAAAAAATTTCGTAAAAAATGTGCACATGTATTTATAATTTCTAATAAGGTATTTTCATGTATTAAGCAAAATTCCATATAAATATACAATACAGGGTGTTTCAGAAAGACCTCCCGTAAATACAGGGGGTGAGGACGACAAAAAATAAGAATTTTTTGTCATATGAACTATATGTCTATCTCCTCTTCTCAAAGCTCAAGCTTACTTTGAGAAAAGTCACTTATTTTATAGTGTAATATTGTAAGAGTTTAATTAAAAGCCTTTTTTCTCGAAAATCGTCCACATTAGGAAGTTCTAACAAGAGTGCATTATTTTTAGAAAATAAAATTGTACAATAGAAATTAGAGCCCGACTGGTAAAAAACCTAACCTTAAAAAAAATATAACTTAAATTGTAATAAGAATGTAGCATAACTAGCGCTTTCTATGAAATATACAAAAAATAATTAGACTAGCGTATTTGGCACCCTTAAAAACCTCGGGCTACCAAATTTCATAAAAATATTTCGCACTATTTGGAAATTTTCATAAAAATGTTATTTAAAAAATTTTATTTTGTCTCTCTGTATCTCGAAAACAAGAGGAGATAGACATAGAGTTCATAAGACAAAAAATTCTCATTTTTTATCATACTATCACCCCCTTTATTTACGGGAGGTCTTTCTGAAACACCCTGTATATATTTTTCGTTTTATTCTTGTAATTGTAAATCTCTATATGCTCAATTTAGCCAAATAAATATCGAGAAAAGAATTAAACGATTTCAAAAAAGTATGTATGGTGTAAAAAAATTATGCACAAAAGTTTTGGGATTTTCTTTTAGAAAAATAGGAAAATTTTTGTAAAGAAAAATAACAAACGCGAATGAAAACTTGAAAGAGAAAAAAGGATTTTTATATCAAGTATAATATTAATTTATTTAGAAATAATGCATTATGCACTAAGATCGTATTAATCGCCTCAAAAATAACTTCATTTGTTTATAACTTTTAAATTTTTAAGCATAAAATAAGCAATATTATAATTATTTATTTGAAACAAATAATAATTTACATAATAATAATTAATAACCATTTATAAATATGAAATTTTTGGAGTGAAAAAATTAAATTTCATCACGTTTATTGATTTATTGATTTTTTAATAATTTGCGGACATTAAATCGTCGGACACTTATATCACTATTTTGTACAGTAAATTTAAAAGTGGAAAAAATGAAAATTAGATATGTGGTAATCGATTTTTCATACCCCGTGAAAATTCCGATTTCCAGCTGTCGGACTGAAAAAACGCGGCTTGAAATTTGTCGGACAACAATACTTTTTGACTGAATTAATTATTTACAATTAATTTTACTAAAAATTACCTATGTGGTAATTGATTTTCAATACCCTGTTATTTTGGCATGTTTCGACCGGTAGACATGTCAATGTTGGAGGAATTTCTGTCGGACAAATTTAAATCGGCATTTGCAACAAAATTTCCAGTTACTTAAGCTAAAAATAAAAGATGTGGTCTTGACTTTTCAAGACCCCGGGAAATTGCCATGTTTTTGGACTTTTCCGAGTGGAAAAGCGGAGGAATCGAGAAAAGTCGCAGAGGAAAAATGTGGTAGACTCATTAAAAGGATGCGCCTCAGGAGTTATAAAGTATGTAGTAATCAACTTTCCAGAGGGGGCCTGTACTGTGGACTATTATTAAAATGAAAATTTTGAAAAACGGTTTTAAGGTAGGTCCGATTAAAATATATGAACTCAAAAATTCTTCTGATCAATGGATCTTTTCATTAGTTGTAACTTCCCCAAAAAGCGTTCTATTTTTCGAAAATGATTATCCTTAATCGATGGACATTTAGAAATAGTCATGGCATTCTTTAACGAGAGGTCCTGTCAGCGCATGCGGACTTGCCTACATTTCGAGACATACATATTAATACATCCAGGATAATCTTTGTCTGCATACGAAATCTTAGATACGGACCTGTCTGGTTCTGTCCCTAACGACCGCATTAAACCCTCTCGGGCCCTAATTTAAAATTCCTTTGTGAACTCACCTTGTTGTAGCTCCCGCTGTCGTCGTCGTACCCACCATTCTGTGACGACCCCTGCTCCCCGTGGATCTTGCAGGCAGACAGGCCGAGGTACCAGATTTTCGAATAGTTCTCTATTTCAGTCTTTTCGTACTCCGACAGCCGGTTGCCGTACAGACGAAGAGCCTCTGCAAAAAAATAATTACGAATGAACACGATGCGGGCTCCACCTGTCGCTAAATTGGAAAATAATGACTGAAATTGATTTTGAATGCATTATAAATTATCAGGCTTTATAATCTTTATTGCATTATCTTCCCTTGAATATTTACAAACAGACTTGCAACAAAATCGTGCCTAACGATATCTACAGGGTGCTCTGAAAAAATAAATTCCTCAGGACCAATTTAATTATTAATTAAGCCTACCCAATAAAAAAGTAACAATAAAATGAGGTAACTATAAAAATTAGATAAGATTCAAAATATTTTACAAAAAAAAAATCGAAACGTTTTTTAGTCATGAAATCGTCTTGCTATACAAGGTTTGACTGCCTTAATTTTAATGGACGATAGAATAGTAAACAAAAAAACCTTATGACATGGGTGCTAAACTCATCCATTTCCGAGAAAAAAATTATCAAAATCTCCAACTTGATGTACAAAAGTTCGATTAATAAGGAATATTGACATACCTACGTGCATAAAATACCATGAAATACAATATTTATCATTTTCTTAAACTTCTTTATGCTTAATTCTAAAAAATAATTAGCGTTGTAATAAATTTAAAATTCGATAAAATTCATATCGAGCAATGTGACAACAGCGCGGCGGTTTATTAACACGCGGTACTAAGGTGTCCAGCATCCACCAATACGCAACTCAGTTGGTATCTGGATTCGACCGTGTCGGAGTGTTTTTTACGTACCACTATTTCCTTTTCTTGAGGTGTTTTCCAGCAAGTGCGCGAAAATTGGATTCGAAGGTGTCGCGCGTGCATCGAAAATGGTGGACATTCTGAGCATATATTGTAGATTGTTTTGTACTTGTGCGTTTAAAAATTACTAAATTTTGCTTTTTGGTAAATATCTAAATTATTTTTAATACGTATAATTATTTGGACGACGTGAATCTTTGAGTACTTTAATTACATATTTTTGAAATACGTAATTTAATTAAAAGTTGAGTTCCTGTTTTAAGAGATTCATAATTATTAAAATTCAGCTAAAATTTAAGCACAACACTATCTTCGTACTACATAATTGATACATTTAATTTTATTTATTTAAAAACTGGAAAACAATTGTCTTGAAATTTACTAAATTTTTCACAATAATAGTTTACATTTCTTCCGTAGGACAATTCTGCCGCGTGCACACGTGGTATGCATCAGCTGAGTGGCGTTAGGATAAGCAGTATTGTCACGTTGTGATGAAAGTCCCCAATATTAATACTCGCTGTATTTTGAAAATTGTTAATCTTACGCCCCCGTAATATACAACTGTTTTATTCATTTATGATTACTCTATCTCATGCTGAAGTGATGGCAGTCTAACTTCTTACACCCTGTATATATAATTTATACAGGGTGTTAGTAAATAAGTGCGACAAATTTCAGGGGGTGATTCTACATGAGAAAATAATGGCAGTTTG
>NW_019419542.1:0-1400 GCF_000390285.2 Anoplophora glabripennis
CAAAAGTGGGGGATTTACGTCATTCAAGGTCCCTGAAAACAGACATCAGTGATCAAAGGTGCCGACAACGAGATATAATTCTGGTTGTTTTATCTCCTGTGCTAAAATGCTCTTGTTGGCATACCAAAAGTGGGGGGTGCGTGCACAGATCTGCGCCAATACCCCCACCATGTCAAGATATAATTCTGATTGTTTATCTTTTGTGGCTGCAGTTTGAATTCTGACCAATAAGAATTTGACAAACGCTATCGATGTTGACAGATGGACAAGAGATGGACGCGAGTGTCATTTCATTTCTTTAGAACTATATTAACTTAATAGTCCAAGAGTATTAAGCTCAAAACCTTAGAGATATGGCTGTTGCTTGACGTAAGTTGGATATTAGTAAAAATCGGTCGAAAATAATATACAGGGTGTCCCATTTTTAATCTGAAAAAATTCAGGAAAAGATAGATCCGATAAAATTAAAGGGACTTTGCTATATAAATTTGTTTCGAAATCTGAACCCTTTCCGAAATACAGGGTGTTGAAGTTGAATTTATTTTTTTATTTTTTGTTAATATCTCTTGGAGTTATAAATTAATTGTTCTCAAATTTTGTGTGGTGAATACCACAGTGCACTAGTACTAATACACAAAACCTCAGCTTGACAGAAAAAAGCAGTGGCGTGCATTCCGCACTTATCGATAACTTTTATAAAAAGTGTGTTACGCCACTGACTGATCTTCAAAATAATAAGTAATTTCAATTGTTCGTGCATTGTTCTGTCTAAAAGCATTTTTACGTTTTCTACATAATAGGCACAGTTACAGAGTAAACCGACATTTTATAAAATCATCCCTGATCTTAATTTTAGCAGAACTCGATCACTATTCCTTATCTAAGAAATGCTGAAGCGCACTCCTGGCTAATTGAATACTATCTGTGATTACTAACAATGATGTTTTTTTTTTAAGTTGGAAAAAATTAAAACATTTAAAATTCTTTCAGTGATTTAATAACAATAATTAATTATAAAATTTATGCACATTAACGTTTAATAAACTAAACAAAAAGTGTATCATTAATGTATCAACGAATATTTAAATATTGTTCAAATATTCTCAAATCTATTCTTTGATTTCTGTGCTCTAATGTTCTAATGTTCGTACATTACCAATTTCATGGAGTCTTTGAAATGCATCAGTAAATAATTGAGAATTTGGATGTCGTCTATCAGGAAACCTTCGTCTGTATTCTCGAGATGCCTCCAATGCGTTACCATTACACAATCCGTAACAGAACACAATATCAGCATATTCAGCATTTGAAAATTTATATGGCATTATTAAAGCACTTAATGGTATTTTATAAAAAGCTAAATCCGAGTAATTAATGTAAAAAGTTTTCGTTTCTCAACA
>NW_019419542.1:2448-8293 GCF_000390285.2 Anoplophora glabripennis
TATAGAATCGTTAGAATATCAATTTTCTTTTTTTGAATAATTTTTGGAGCGAATTTAAAAGTTAGAAAAATTTTGACTTTATAAACAATTACTTTCGTGAAGCGGTTTTGCGGGTTGGAAAATATACCAAAGTACTAAAAAACAGTTCTCGGAAAGACGCTTAACTTGAAAAAAAGAACGTTCAAATCGGTCCTAAAAGTTCCGAGATATCGAGTGTCAAAGTCAACAAGCGTTAGCTGCAAAACTATGCATAATGTAACAACAACAAAATATAAATTTGGTAGGTTTTTTAAGAACTTTTCGTATGTGCTTTTATAAATATTATCACACGTGTGCCTTTTTTATGAAAATTCAATGAATATCGCCAAGCCGACCATTTGAGCCGCAAAACCGGGGGGAGGGGACGAATGATAGAAATTGAAATTGCGCGTTCAAAACGAGCGTGCCCTCTTCGGCGTTCAATATCTCGGCTTCTACGGCTCCGATTTTGATGATTTTTTTAAAATCAATATATCATAATGAGAGGAATTCAGTTATCAAGATTTCATTAAAATATTATAAAGCCCTATCAGCCTATTACGACTACTTAAAATTTCACACATTTCATTGTTGCTGTATATTCATGTAAATATTTATATTTCGCTCTCAAAATTTTCTTCTACAAGCTGTCATACGGTAACGGCCTATTAGAATATTTCGGAGACTACTTAGATTTGAATTTTGAAAATTTGGGACCTGCTGGTTTTGGAGGTTTTATTTAAAAAGAGTTTAAATAAAATAATGCCATTGTTGTAGTACTTCCGGTTATGCCGGTAGTCGCTACCTATTTGCTTATTACAAATGGAACATCCTATATATTTTTGCATATTTGGATTCTACGCGTAATTTTAGGGGAATTTTATAAAGCTTCCCTATATTCATGTCTAAAGGTCTAATGGTCTTCGACCTATTTCAATTTCATATTTATTGTCGCATTTGATTGGCCGAACCGCCAAAACTTGGTTTTTCTAAATTAGACACCTTGTATATTTAATCAAAATCTATTGTAAAAATTTACTCTATATCTATCCATATTACATCTCCATATACCTATATTTTAATTTTTCTGTTTCGACGGTTCTGTGATAAATAAAATGATCCAATTTCTTGCGAGGATGGCTATGAAATTGCTAACAAATATAAAAAATCAAATTAACCAACCATAACCAACCATAAGTCATCATTTGCTGTTAATCTGATAGTGGTACCTACTTACAATTAGTTAAACACTGATTTGAAAATATGTAATGGAAAACGGTACTTATTCAAATGCTGATATTATAACTGAAAACAGCAATGATGTTGTAAAAAAATGAAAAACTTTAATAATATGATGATAATGAAAATATAATAAACACGTTTTATAAACATAAATAAATAATTATTTGAGGAAGTGGCGGGAAGAACGATGAATGTGTATCAACTTTGAAACGGAGAAAATAGGTTTCTTTATTTTCGAGCACTTTCTCAAAATAAAAGTAAATTAATATAATCTTATGTTAGTGTTTACTATAGTATAGTCTCATGCTATACCAACACTAACAAGAATAATATGATAGAAAAAAAATATTTTTGTCCTTTTAATTTTTATTTTTCAAAACAACGACATTTTTGTTGTTTTTAATTTTTTTTTATTACACTATTATTGTCAGCTTAAATAATGTTTAAAATAGTTTAAGTAATCTAATAATTCTAATAACAAGAACTCCCCAGCCAAAAAAGAACAATATTCAGGGCCGTAGCCAGGGGTGCGCCAGGAGAAAAATTATTTTATTTGCCTACCTCAAACATTCACACTAAACATTTTGCAGAGCTAACGGCCCTGCAAAACTGATGGAAAAATGAAAAAAAAAAAAAATATACACAACAAAAATAAAGTTTTATTATCGTCATTAATGATAAACATAAAAAACGTATTTATTCATCATGGCAGTCTTGCGTTATATTGGAGTAAGGCAGGTTATTATAAAATGCCACCGATTTTTGATTGTCCAAAAATTTTGTTAACTCCTAAAAAAAATTGATGTATGTGATTTTGAAATATTTTAACTAGTACGAAAATCACCTGCAAGTTTTTCCACTTTTTTATCGGCAAAGGTATTGGTGCGGTGTAGGCTACTCCAGGTAAAAAAAATTCGTTTTCTTGTAAACGGGCGTTACTGATTTGATATTTTTTTAGGCCTCTTCGTGCTGTCTAGTATGACGGTGGTTTCCCAATGACCATTATATGTAACTCTATTCTCCAGGAACCTTGGTTTATGAAACCTTATACTGACTTCTTTGATTGCTTAGTTCTTTAGTAGCCCAAATTTTGAAAGAAATCTGACCATTTTTTGAACAAGTTTTGATCACATTGAACTACTTTGAATGGACTTGGTTTGATCCTGGCATTCTCAATTATCTCGTATAAATCTGACGGGACCTCTGATTTCACCTTTTTCGGTATTAGAGCCATATTGCGATCGCACTNTATTCTATTGTATTTTCACCATTGTTAGTCTCAATGATCTCAAAATTTACAGAGCTAACGGTCCTGCAAAACTGATGGAAAAATGAAAAAAAAAAAAAATATACACAACAAAAATAAAGTTTTATTATCGTCATTAATGATAAACATAAAAAACGTATTTATTCATCATCGCAGGCTTGCGTCATATTGGAGTAAGGCAGGTTATTATAAAATGCTACCGATTCTTGATTGTCCAAAAATTTTGTTGTCCTAAAAAAAATTAATGTATGTGATTTTGAAATATTTTAACTAGTACGAAAATCACCTGCAAGTTTTTCCACTTTTTTATCGGCAAAGGTATTGGTGCGGTGTAGGCTACTCCAGGTAAAAAAAATTCGTTTTCTTGTAAACGGGCGTTACTGATTTGATATTTTTTTAGGCCTCTTCGTGCTGTCTAGTATGACGGTGGTTTCCCAATGACCATTATATGTAACTCTATTCTCCAGGAACCTTGGTTTATGAAACCTTATACTGACTTCTTTGATTGCTTAGTTCTTTAGTAGCCCAAATTTTGAAAGAAATCTGACCATTTTTTGAACAAGTTTTGATCACATTGAACTACTTTGAATGGACTTGGTTTGATCCTGGCATTCTCAATTATCTCGTATAAATCTGACGGGACCTCTGATTTCACCTTTTTCGGTATTAGAGCCATATTGCGATCGCACTCCATATAGGAGTGACCGCGTTCGGGAAATGTGACTGTAACTGAATCTAAACGTCGGCATTTGTGAACAACATAATGCAGATATCTAAACATTGCAAAGTTCTTATTTTGCCCTGCACAGGAGTCACAAAATAATGCAAGATGTTTCACTTCGGGAGAAAGGATATTGAAAATGAAATGATGCATCATTGACACTACATCATCAGCGCCTTTTTTTCCAATAGTCTCGTCATAGCCATAAAAAATTGACTCGCCTGTTGACAGTACATGAACATTAAATAAATAAACTGATAATTGGCGCTTATAGTAGACATCGTTAGTGGATATGTTAGGTACGGGCATATTTTTTTGNATGTATGTGATTTTGAAATATTTTAACTAGTACGAAAATCACCTGCAAGTTTTTCCACTTTTTTATCGGCAAAGGTATTGGTGCGGTGTAGGCTACTCCAGGTAAAAAAAATTCGTTTTCTTGTAAACGGGCGTTACTGATTTGATATTTTTTTAGGCCTCTTCGTGCTGTCTAGTATGACGGTGGTTTCCCAATGACCATTATATGTAACTCTATTCTCCAGGAACCTTGGTTTATGAAACCTTATACTGACTTCTTTGATTGCTTAGTTCTTTAGTAGCCCAAATTTTGAAAGAAATCTGACCATTTTTTGAACAAGTTTTGATCACATTGAACTACTTTGAATGGACTTGGTTTGATCCTGGCATTCTCAATTATCTCGTATAAATCTAACGGGACCTCTGATTTCACCTTTTTCGGTATTAGAGCCATATTGCGATCGCACTCCATATAGGAGTGACCGCGTTCGGGAAATGTGACTGTAACTGAATCTAAACGTCGGCATTTGTGAACAACATAATGCAGATATCTAAACATTGCAAAGTTCTTATTTTGCCCTGCACAGGAGTCACAAAATAATGCAAGATGTTTCACTTCGGGAGAAAGGATATTGAAAATGAAATGATGCATCATTGACACTACATCATCAGCGCCTTTTTTTCCAATAGTCTCGTCATAGCCATAAAAAATTGACTCGCCTGTTGACAGTACATGAACATTAAATAAATAAACTGATAATTGGCGCTTATAGTAGACATCGTTAGTGGATATGTTAGGTACGGGCATATTTTTTTGAAAATCAAGTCACAGCTTCGAAATTTATATCTTTTTTACTTATCTCCCTACTTTTTCTCTTTCCTTTGAAGAAAACATTCGCTTTAGTCTTGTGTTCGCCACCTTCCGCTTCTGATATCTTTTTTTTAAGATTGTTTTCTGAGCGTTAAATTCGTCGCATTTACTGCAAGTATCATATCTCGGATAACCAAACGAGAAAATTTTCCGGTATAAATGATATGAAACAGGAAAACTTTCAAACTTTTCTAAGTACATTTGATGCAGTTTTTTGACATTGAGATCATCGGGAAGGTACAACTTTTGGGATTTATTTAGAGAATGTGATTTTCGTCCTTGCAAGGACTGAATGTGTTCGTGCACTTTGGTACGTTTATTTTGAGATATTGCATGGGGCCGGTTCGTATGTCTACCTGTTTTATCAGGAATTACTTTTCCGTGAGTAGTAAGTTGGTTCTGGATAGTTTGTAGCCTTCTCGGTGTGATACCGTGTAAACTTATCATAGCTTTGTAGCAGACGGGAACTTCAATAAGTTTACCTTCTCTCATCAAACCCACCTTGTATTTGTATGAGTAGTTATGAAAAGCAGCCTCCTCGTGACGTTGTTGCGCCTTTTTTTCACCAAACGTGATTCAATTAACCCACATAAATAACTATTCTGTGAGTCATAATTAGGTAATGCATTAAATTCTTTAATTATAGTCCGCTGCTCTTCTAAATTCACGTTTTGAAAACATTGTAATTTAGTGCATTTGCAGTCCTCACCTGTTTCATGGGTCTGCGTTCTCATCTTTTTGGCTGCATCACGCATTCTTCCAGTTTGTTTCCGTTTTCTCGGTTTCTGAGTGACTTCATGGGAACATATTCTTAACCATAATGAATGTTTAATGACACGGATTCACGATAACTCGCACGACACAGTGACAGCAGTAGAATAGCTGTGCCGATCCTGCTCCACAACTCCATGTATTTTCTTATGGAGATTCAGTCTGAAAACTTTTGACGAATTTTACCCCCTCTCCTCCACTTTTAGGCCACGACCAATCAGAGCGTAGCATTCAAATTGGCCACGTCTTTCGACCAATCAGACCGCGGCAAATTGGCGGTAAATTCAAAATTTCTAGATTTAAACGCATGCACAATAGAGATCGGAGTGAAGGAGAGAGGTGGGCTGCAATTGACGGTAAATTTAAAGTTAGTTTCGAATTTTATTTAAATTAAAAAAGTCTTGCTCTGTCTGAGATTCGAACCCCGAACCTTTGGATACCAAAGCGAGCCCGTTACCTCTAGACCACCGTAGTAGTTGTAATTAGTGCCTTATTGGTGGTAAATTCAAATTTGCATTAGCACCTTATATTTCGCTAACGGCTTGAAATAAATAGCTGTGTCACTAAAATTGGGTTAAGATATTTACGAAACATCAATTTTTTTACAAAAGTTTAACACGAAAACGAAGCATTGTCTGTTAAATTTATTGTACATACT
>NW_019419543.1:0-2473 GCF_000390285.2 Anoplophora glabripennis
TTGAGGTAAGGCAGATTTTAAAATTACATTTTACTCAACACAAATTTGTGTTTTTACCTCATTTTACATAACGGACATGTGGCAAAAATATTTGACATAAGTTCATTAACATCCTGTATATAACTTAGAATCAATTCGACTGACAAACATGAAACTTAACTGTTATTATATAAATAAAGAAATCCGTGTTAGGTTACTAGGTTACGGAAATCCTACACAATTACCTACTATAAAATTTTTTAAATTTCTAAGTTTGTAATTCTTTTATATCTATCTCCATTTGCTTATAATTACCTACTAACAAAGAATACGAAGAAATGGTATAAACAAATCTCATAACAAAAGCAATTTTACTAAACTCATATAGTTTTTAAGTTGCTGCGCTCGCTCGTACTCAAGAGCTATGTTCATTTGGTAAAACTTTGTTTTTCTAAACTTGTTTAATATACAGGGCTTTCATTAATGTCTGATACCCACGTGACCGCGACGATAGGCAACCAACATTGCATTTCCCAATACAAATTGGTATTCCATAAAAATTAAAACACTGAATCAGTCTATAGTACCAGTGGTGTAGATATTTTATTTTTATTAAAGGAAAAGGTAATTTAAGAAAGATGTCATCAAAATAAACGGCTAATTTTGATACATTAATTTAGAAATTTACATTAACTCAGAACTGAAATGAAGAAATCCGGCTTACACCTGGATAAGTCAAATTCAAAAAAACAATTTACAATTGATTGTTGAACATTTAATATTTATTAAAAATTTTATTTATTACATATTGCATACATCTTGCCATACAATTTTTATGTTCCAGGTAAAAAATTAGTCATGTTTACACTTGTTCAAATTTAAACTAGAAGTTTTAACAGGTAGAGAATATAATGTTATGATATTAAGGGCCAAGAACGAGAACCAAGTACTCAATACATGAAAATTTCAAAATTATAACGTTGAGAGATAAAACTCTATCAACAAGGATGTGTCACACTAAATATTTATGAAATGAGAAATATAATTTAGCACATAGTATAAGTTTTATACACAAAAATGCAAAGATCGCTACCTGAGAAAATCCATATGTCAAAATAAAGTTACAATATAAAATTTTCAGTTAAAAAGCTTAATAAAGGCAAGAATATGTACTAGAAAATTAAAATGTATCACCCAGTACAATTCTGTAAAGATTTTCACCAGATAGAAGCACTGGTTTAGGGAAATTTAAATAGACAAGATTTTGACAGCTAGAATTCTCGGAGAACGAATTAATATTACACTTATAAATAGAAACCTTGTACTTAAATAAGATTATAAGTAAAGTTTAGCATACCTTTCATTGATATTTATGAGTGGAATCAAAATTAAAGTTCTGTATATGACTCTGAAAGCGATTTTCGAAATGTCAAACCCTTGACGTGATATGTAAAAATTTATTGTGTAAATGAAACTTTTCATGTGTAAAATGACTTGTATTGTATTCATGAGACTTTCTGTGCATCCAAAACTGTATTTGCATCCTGATATACATTCCACATAGTGTAAAAACAGTACTGAATGTCAATAGAACGGTGTACCTAAATTAATTTCATTATTAGACGATTTGTATAGCATAAAACTGTATAAAATAGTGAAAGTAATGTTAAATAAGTGTTAAGAAACAAGACTAGTGGCATGGAATTAAGTTTAACAACGTAATTTGTACAAATTTTGATAAAATAGCGAAAATCTAAAATAACCTCAAATATAATCGTAGTATAAAGAATTAGGTATCAAAATTTTCAGCAAAATGTGTAGAAATCAAATACATCAGTATCGTGTTGTATAGTACAAGCATAAAGGCACAATTTCAAAGTAAAAATTTCATGAAATTACAAATTTATATCCCCATGACAACATAGTGTTTTGTCATTCAGTTATAAAAACTATTGTACGGCTTCTAGGTAGCCAGTCTTCGATAATTCATCGAACAGTCCTCATCATTAAATTTTCCTGAAAAAACAAAAGATTGTACAAAGTGTAAATAAGTTTTAAGTAGTTACCTGGTTTCAAGCTAGTGACTGCAAAGTTTTGACAACTGTCAAACGCATCAAATTTGCCACCAGTCATAATTTCTCAATTGTACAAATGTTCACTGGAGTTTATTTAATGGGAATTATAAATTATTGTAGTCAAATGTGTAAGAAATAAATTTCCAACAAGTATAGTGAAGTGCTACGAAAAAGTGCTCCGATAAACTACCAGTGGAGATATAATTATATGGTAGGAAATTTGGCGTATCCAGATCAGCTGTAGTCCACACCAACCCAGAACGAGGTCACCCCATCCAGCAGACGGATATAGGACCAACTTCGCATCTTCGTGTAATTGTAAGTTGTAGCTACACTAAATTGGCCAATTTAAAAATTCAGTTTAACAATTCTATTTAAAAAATTTTAACAATCCCACCAGTACTAGTACGAATTCGTAA
>NW_019419543.1:3381-4823 GCF_000390285.2 Anoplophora glabripennis
GATATAAAATTTTTATTTTTTTACAACATATAACAGTCTCAAATTTGTGCTGCTTCATTTTGTCTACATGATTCTGCTCTGCAGTTAACACTGCAGACTCACATTCTCACAACGTCTTATGAGAATTTCAGATTAATACACACAGAAATTAATTTTAAGGCTTTTAAGTTAATTATAAATGTAGTTTCAAGTATTTAATGTGTGTAACATAAAAACTACCTGCATACCTGTTTGGGCAGACAACTGGGGGATAGATTTTTTAGGGCTCTGCTCCATACGTTGTCGAATATCGTCAACTGCATTTTCAGTTAAAACTGTTGGCCTGCCTGTTGATTTCCCCTTACAAATACAATGTTTTTCATCATATCTCTTGACAAGTATTGATTTGTGCTTCCTAAAAACGTCATAATCAACGTCTACATCAGGGAAAGCTTCAGTGAATTGATCAATACAGGATTGTAATGAATATGACCAAATTCCATCTGGATTTCGCGTGGCACTCCGAAAATGTGCCTTTAAAATATAGGCATCTTGCTCAGGTGTAAAAGGCATTTTTAAACACTTGAAGTCTAAAAATATGAAACAGATATAAGTAAACATAACCTTAAAATACATTATTTACTTACGTAAAAAACACAAACAAATTCTGTAGTTCTGAAAAGAACTGTTGTCAGTAAAGTAAATAAACGTAAAAATGTTGGTACATCAGAAAAACAATCAAGGGAAAACGTACTGGCATAAGAAAGTAATGACGTAAACTATCGGCCGCGGTACCGTGGGCGCCTCTGGACTGACAGCTGGTTTAGGGTCCCTAAACTTAAAATTTTTCGTAATAGCCAACTTAAGAAAATCAAATTTATTGATAGTGACAACCAATTTGGTCACGTGGGTCTCGGACATTAATGAAAACCCTGTACTATTTTGAAACTTTTACGCAGGTTTAGTAATCAATTTTAATAGGAGGAGGTTTTTTAAAAGAAATGTTGCTATTTTCTCTATTTTCCTAAATATGCTTTGTGTAAATGATAGAAAAATTGTAGAGCCTATGCTTGCTATTTTTTCTTAGTTATGTTCGCTTAACATCCTAAGGATATTAGTCCAAGCATTATAGAGAAATGCTTACAGAAATTATTACCTGGACAAATAAAATATGACCGTATAGAAAATTAAATTTTAAATTGAGTTTCTTGTTCCTTAAACTCGATCCAAAATGGCGAACATGGTTAAAAAAAATCGCAAAGTTGTAAAAAACGGTTTTTCTAAAATAACTAAAAAAATATAGCACGGATTGAAAAATTTTAAATGAGAAAGTTGTAGGTTTTAAAAAGATCTATCGACAGATTTTTTGAAAGTATCGATTGCTTTGTTACTTTTCGAGATATATCGAAAAAACCGTTAAAAATCTTCTCTTTTCTCTTCTTCTATAACTCGTTTACATTTAC
>NW_019419543.1:7641-8400 GCF_000390285.2 Anoplophora glabripennis
AAAAAAAGCAATCATCTCCATACTCATTATTCAATCAGTTTAACTGGAAGGTGCTTAATACACCTTATGCATCTATGAAATAAAGGTTATAATGAATTACTTATACATTATTAGGTGTTATAGACTTTATATTCCAGTTGTATAGTAGGGAAGATTTGTTGTATAAAGACCAGTATCCGAATTTGTATATAACAATTGTATTAACAGAATTATTCGTTCTTATACTGAATATGTTTCCGTTTTTAACGTGTAAAACGCATCTTATAATGGTTAAGTGATCGTCACCTCTCGGTGCATAATCGGTTATGATCGTTGTTAAGTTATATTCATAGTCTTGTAATAATAATCATATGTCAGACCCGAGAGCGAAGTGCGCCGACTTAATAAGAAACCTGGTTATTCCAGCCGTTGATTTAGGGTTCGCCGCACGAGATCATCCCTTCTATAATATTTCGTTTCAGTAGCTTGCTATGCATGAAGTAGAACGGTACTGAAGTATCTTATACAGTCCACTTTTATTGTCCATAGATGTTCAATCATTGTCAAAATAAACACATAAAACCACGTCTTTATTATCTTTACCCAAGAAGAGAAAATACAACAATCGTAAAATTTCCGACAGCCCGCTGTGCATCCACTTACACACATCTAGTTTGATGAAAATGGACGGTATATGCACCTGTTTTGTGGGATACATGATCATATCGCGTTGTGTGAAATGGAAAATTATTATGTAAGTATCTAACTGTTTTATGGCTT
>NW_019419544.1:0-6354 GCF_000390285.2 Anoplophora glabripennis
CAGCATCCTGGTGAGGCCTCGGTGCACGGGAAGGAAGGTGCTGTCGTTCGTGCAGTCGGAGATTCTGGTGCAAGAAGGGGTTAAGTTTAAAAAAACGTACATTCTACTATTAGGTCTTGTATCTTTTTACTCACACTAATTCAAATGTTTTTTTTTTTGTAAAAAATGTTATCAATTGAAGCAGAACAATGTTCTTCGTTGAGGTCCGCCAAATTGGAGACTCATCGTACAAAAGTTCTTGAACCGCTCGAATTAAAAATGATGAATCAAATTAAAAGAGCTGATCTCGGATTGAAGGAAAATTACACCGACACAAAAAATAAAATAAATGAAAAGTAAATTTTTTTTTTAAACCTTGTATTAAAATGCACAAAAAATAAAATAATAAATCAAGAAGTTCATAAAACCCATAATTTTGTGTAAACCCCAAACCCACAAAAGGGTTGAATATGGCTTGCTCTATGGAAGTGTCAACAGCAACAATATGATAAATACTTGGACACGTACTATCTATAATCAATATGTTTATGTTCTTATGCAATTTAAAAGCTTGTCGCGAGGTTTATTCCTAATTGGAATTTTTATTTTAAGGGGTATGTTGAGGAAATTATGCGACAAGCTTTTAAACCGTATACGAACATGAGCATACTGATTATTATAGATAATAATGATAATAATAATAANGCTTGGGTTTTTTGGCAAAAAGCTAGAGAGGAGAAGTATATCATATATCATATATATCATACTTTTACTGAGGATACTTCTATAGAGCAGCCATATTCACACCTTTTGCGGGTTTGGGGTTTACACAACATTATAGGTTTTATGAACTTCTTGGTTTATTATTTTTCTTTTTAGGTGCATTTTAATAAAAGCTTGTTTTTTAAAAAAAAAGTCGTAAGTTTAGAAGTGGTTCAAATTTTGCTTGTAAGATTTGACTATACTTACATACATGTGAAGTTAAAAAGAAAATTTGTCCGCCATATTGAAGTTAGTGTGACGTCATTATATTTTCGTATACAAACCCTTTCATTTGATACCCATATCATAGGGGTGCATAAAAATAACTGGTCCGCCATCTTTGGGAGTCCGCCATATTGGATTTAGAATGACTTCACCTAGCTAACCATGCATTGTCATCCAAACTAAACTAAACGTGTATTTCAGCTAAAGTAAAAATGTCAGCTTAATCGGTTGGGGATAACTGTTAAATTAAGTTAAATAAAAGATTGTAATAAATAGCTTGTAAAAAGAGGTCTGTATTTTTGATTTGATCCTATAGGCATTATGTATTTTGACATGCTTAATCCGAATTTGTCCGTTTAGCACAAACACCACGAAATGTTGAGTAACTGGCAAAGAATTGTGAAAAATCGTCGAAAATTACGTTAGTGAATTCGAAAAATTTTTTTCTGAATTTGATAAAGTGGGTTTCTTATGTATTTTGATGTGCTGAATCCAAATTTAGAGTCTTTTAAGCTACACCCCCTCTAGGTTTTGCAAAAATCGCAAAATAACAGCGAGAAATCACAAAATCACCAAAAATAGCCAAAAATCACGTTGACACAAAAAAATTCTAAATTTTTTTTTGTCATTGATCTAATATATTTCTTATGTATTTGATACCCACAATTTTTCCAAAAAAAAAAACGGGAAAAAATAGCTGAAAATGACAAAAAATCATATTAATGAGAGTGGGAAAATTTAGAAAGAGGATTTCTAGATTGGATCAAGTGTTTTTCATAAATTTTATCGAGTCGAATTTGAATGTAATGCCTATTGAGCCTCGTTACTCAAAAATTTTCCAAAAATTGCAAAATATCTCACAAAAAAAATTGAAATCGTGAATCCCAAAAAATCTTATAATTATTTTTTATTCGTATCTTTCAAATCATTAACAATTTGTAAACCACAACAATGTAAATTCTAACATGAGAAGCGTTAAACATGGTATACCTCAAGGATCTGTGTTCTTTATATACGTAAGATTTTATGAGTTACTTAAATGATTTTGGGTAGATATACTGTTTGCTGATGATACCAGTGTCTATAAAAATATAAAAAATATAAATTTATAGTGGACGTTCCTCGAATAAAGTCAGACATTGACAACAAACTGGTTTACTATTAATAGGCCTTGTTTAAGTGTAGTTAAAACTGAGACTATGACATTCAACTTACTGAAATAGATAAAAAAAAAAATGAATAAAAGCTTCGTTAAATTCCTTGGAATTTATTTGAATTTCAAATTGCGGTGCATCAAACTATAATTGTGAGAAATATCTAAATATATGACTCCACTTCGAAATCTAGTAGGTACAGTATCATTAAGTACATTAAAAACAGCTTATCACAGTTTTATCTACTCTAATATTATATCTTACGCCATTCTTGTATAGGGTCGTGCAGATAAATAAATGAAAGGTCCTAGCCTAGCCCATCAATTAGAATTATGGCTACTTTGATTTACAGAGACAACTGTGAAGAACAATTCATAAAATTAATGTACTTGCATTTATGTATTTAAATGTCTCCTGTACATAAAACAAAACTTATGTACATTTTCTTGATTATAAATCAAATAACTACATATATATGACATTAGACCAAAAAATAATGTGCAACAATTTCTATAAATAGTACATGATATATTGATGTACGTCAATTTAGTGTTTACATATTGCACAATAGAAGTGCTTTATAGAAAAAGTATAAAAATATACTGTTGTGTTGAATGTTGTTTTATGTGTTAGTTAAAATTTTATGTATGGATGTTCTATTTTGAAAATTAATGTTTTGAGTAAGTTTTGAATAGCCTCTGTATATGTGTGTCGATAAAATATGTCATGTGTAGTGTAGTGTATATGTTAAAGACATAAATACAATTCACAAGTCGTATATTTACCTGCTAATGCTTAAATGGCCTCTATTTTACACTTTATTTATTTTAAAATTTTGCTTAAGTTTTTTTATTTTTATACTTTATATTTTATGTGAGCAACTCCTTCGAGCAGGAGGCGGGTTCAATATTTTATTCAACTAAGAATCTACTTATTTCTTTGCCATAAATTTTGTTTATCTCACTATCTAGATTTTCCTCAAATATCACACATGGAATAATAAATAAATTGGATAACTTTAATAAGTGTCAGCTATATTTACCACAACGGATGTTCAGATATACAGTTATACAAATTTTCTTAATCTAGACTTATACTAAAATTAAAAATTGAGATCTCTTTATTTATATTACTTTTCAAATTTGATTGGTTAAATGAAACTTTTGTTTTTAAATTTGTTAAAATTTAGTTTTAAATATCTTTATCTTTCATTGATCAATGTTTTTTAAATATGTGGCCAATAAAATACACCTCTTAACTGCAGTTAAATAAAATGGTCTACCTTGTATTTTGAAATTTCAAAGTTCTCAGACGATCTTGAAGTTGGCAGGCCTGCTGAACTGGAACTAGACTTTCTCGTTGTTTTCTGCCATTAACTCGTTCTGAGACAGTCAGATTCTCCTCCGTTCCATTTATTCCACTCAGGCACTGGTCACTAATTTTGAATTCGCACTTTATTCCCTTTTCGAAAATTCACTGTAGTCGAAGCACTTGATTGGTCACAAATCCTAACAGTTCGTTGTACAAGTTTAATTTTCTTATGTTTGATCCCTGTTCGGACTAAATCGTTTTCTCACAACTTTTGACGAAATTATAACCTCACATCAGTTTGACATTTGCGATTTGAAAAGGTACAAATTTTAAATTAATTGAGTTGCCTTGATTTTTCTTGTGATTTTCAATTGTTTTCTTTCAGATTACCACAGATGTTTATCGTTCAAAGATCATGAGCAAACTGGCTGTTTTCGTCCAAAACACTTTTAATAAACCCGAAAACAAAAGAAGTTTGTTGTGGTTACAACGTCACCTGTCATATGATATAACTTATTTTATGAAATTTTGGGCATACGGATTTCTAAAACTGAAAATTATGCTTATTTTCGATTATAGGATACAATTCTCGTTATTTTGATACCCCATTTTCCATTGTAGGTTATAATTTTACATCTATTCTGAACCTATGCTAAATTATGAAAATACAGTAACATTTCTTACTTAAAACTGTTTTTACCTATCTAAATCTATTTTATGACCTCTTTATTAAAGTTCTTACATACTTTCCACTTGGGTTTGCATTTATTTAAATGTTTATGGCTTAATTTTGTTCTAGGTGTCGAAATGACATCGTTTTTCACAAATTTTTCACTTATGGAAAAGTCTATAACATGAAATAAATACTGCTTTTTAGTCCTTGGAAGATGCACTAGCCAATGTCTACAGCAGATTCACACTCACCGTTAGATTAAAAACAAGATTTACAAAGTTTGTCGTTTGACATATGATACAATTTTTTTTCTTGTACAATGCACCTATATATTGGATCAAATCCAGTTCTAAGGATGTGAACTTGCTAAAGGTATAACACTTTAACTTTCTATAACGTTATTTGCATGTATATTGAAAATTTAGTAAAATTTCTTCGATAGCCGTTACTGTACAAAGCTACCGTTTCAAAATTCGATGAAAATCTTTAAATGAAGTACAGATAATGTTTTGTACTGCTGTGGTTTGTTGGTGACAAACATGTACTACATTTCTGTGCTTTTTTTTTCAAGAAATTATCGTTGGAAAATTGTTTTATTTTGAATTTCATGTGGATTTTGACATTTCCGGAGTCATTTTCCATTATATAACTTGCATTGCACAAATTTGTGATATTCTTTTAAACTAGACATGAAATAGAACTATTTGACTTAATTTTACTACTCCATGTGATTCTTTTTAAGAAAATCTATCAATTTAATAAATATATTCAGTTTAATTGTTCATACTTGGAATTAAATATTTTAAAACGCTACTATGCTTTAAGAGTTGCTTTTATTTAATGTTTTATAATTGAGCAGTATGTCATAACATGACAATACCTATTCAGAAATACATTTTATGATACTGAACAGTATTTTATGAGTGGTTTCAATCCAATTTTTAATATGACTGACCTTTCTTGCGTTGATAATTAAATTTAAATGTATTACTTACACTTTTCTTTGCCTTATTTATTTTTAATTATTTTAAATTATTCTTTTAACTATATTACTTACTGTGTTATTTTTATGTGCAGTGTTAATCAACTTTAAATATTCTTTTTCTTCTTTTGTAACGTGTGTCAACACCTTGTTGTGTAATAACATGAATTATTAAATAAATCAATAAAAATAAATACATAAAATATATGAGCAGAGAATAGAACAGTGCAGTCTTGCATATCACGCTCTTCTAGCCGTTATATTACAAATAGCCCCGAGGCTATTAGTATCGTTTCTATACCCCAAATACCATAAGCTTAATTGCCTTGGATATTACAATGTTTTGGTCCGAATATTTTATTAAGCAATTAAAAGATACGGAATTACATTTAATTGCAGTTTTAGTTATTTTATATCGATTTATTAACTGTTTATCTTTAGAATAAAAAGGGATATTTAGTAAAGAGTCATAAGTAGAGCTGTCATAATTGGCCGCGCACCAGGGGCGTGCGGAGCATCTACGTAAAATAAAGTAAACAATGATTAGGCCAGAAAAATAAGCTGGGTAATGACCATTTCGCGACTTTTCGTTTCGGCAAGCTGAATTTACCACTATACATGCTAAATATTAAGTACAATAACATATTAGTTTCCATAGTCATAAAAATGGGGGGAACATTGTTTACAGGGTGGTTAATTGTATAATTTTTACGTAAATTCACGTTTTTCGCTTATTACTTTTTTCCGTTCCTTTCCACGAGAAAATAGTTTTTTTTCGCCTTCAAAAGACCTACAATACTATCCTCGAGCGTCAAAAAATATTGATTAGATTAAAAGTTATCACAGAAGAAGTTTATTTATGACTTTAGAATTACACATTTACATATAAACTGCGTTATTATTACCAGAATGTTTTAGCATCGCATCCTCTCATTCCTCAGCACTGTCTAATAACTCACACGAAATCTGGAATCGGTAAGTTGAATAGTTTACAAGTTATGGCCTTATAAACAAATTAACTAATTATTAGTCTGGACGATCCACAATCGCACTGATATTTTTCATGGTAGATTTCATAACAATACATTGAAATATATCATTTTTTTTAATTTCAAACAACCTGGATTTTTTTTATTTTTTAGCCTTAGTTGCAAAATGAAATATACGACGCACAAGCGTGATATAGTTATATATTATTACATATTCGGAAAGCTTATGAAAAGAGCTTTAAGTTAAAAAAAATCGTCAAGATTCGTTGAAAAACAACG
>NW_019419544.1:6649-8339 GCF_000390285.2 Anoplophora glabripennis
AATGAAATATACGACGCACGAGCGTGATATAGTTATATATTATTACATATTCGGAAAGCTTATGAAAAGAGCTTTACGTTAAAAAAAATCGTCAAGATTCGTTGAAAAATAACGT
Source organism: Anoplophora glabripennis (assembly GCF_000390285.2). Lineage (NCBI taxonomy): Eukaryota > Metazoa > Arthropoda > Insecta > Coleoptera > Cerambycidae > Anoplophora > Anoplophora glabripennis. The sequence goes on from NW_019419544.1 coordinate 6,765, forward strand.
CTTTACGTATTAAAAAAAATGTTCTAGGATTTTCAACAGCTTGATATAAATCAGATAAGATTTTATTTAAAAATTGCTATAATCGTAAGGAATATGCCATTGGCATTATACAATATCAGAGTAATAATGGCTAAAAATAATACAAGCTCAGAGTAATTTTTATGTCTATGTCTGTTCGAATCAGCATCTAACCCAACACCCATTGCTACCTTAACTAGATTATTCATTATACCACAGAATTGCTCTTAGCCAAATGGTTCGTCGGATGGTAATATAAATAAACGATGCAAAGTGCCGTATTTCTCAGAATATATTCCCTCCTGATTGACATATGATTCTAAACGTCTTGGAATAGTGCAATATTTTTATAAGCATTGAGTAAAAGCTACAGTGATTTAATCTTATGTAAAAAGGAAATAAAATAAGAGTGATTTTGAATTTAGAAAAACATTTCTCTAATGATAATAGGAGGTTGTTCTAATGGCGGGTTCCCCACAGAGCCTACCGCGAGAACAACAAGGGCAGGTCAGAGATTCCTAGCTAAGCTAAGGAAAGGAAATTGCATGGAACTCACGAACTAGTATATTTTTCATCAGTTAACTGACGATGTAAAATTAAATTTTTATTAAATACACTTGACACGGATGTTATTTTATTTAATTTAAAGCGAAAACCCTGCATTACTTCTCATTGTTAATTACAGAAAACTCGCGAAGGAAGGTAATTAAGACTCTCCTTTTTATCGCTAAATCGAACGTAGACGGAGGTTCAATTAACTGCTTTTATAATCACCCTATTCCTTTTGCGTTATAGATTTCTAATTACCCCTGAAAACGGTGCAGATCTAGCGAATAATGAGCACACCTTTAATCGCTCTTGCCGTTGGATCGTCTACGAAACACCCTACCAAATCTAAATTTGTCAGAACGCAAATTTTACGTTTTCGAATATTGCAATGTCAACTTCATTATTGCCTTGTTTATTGGTATCTAAATTGTCCTTATCTTAAGTAATGTATTAGCCATAGCTAGGAATCTATGGCCTGCTCTTGTTGTTCTCGGGCTAAGCTCTGTCGGAGCGGACCCGGGGAGCGATCTTAGAACCGGCAACGAGGACCAACTTCAGGACGAGCTTAGGGATTCTGATGGCTGATCTGTTCCCACAGATGCATATACCACGATATAGCAACCCGAAAAACCTACCAAAATTTTATGAAGTGACGAAAGAAATGACAGTTTACGTAAGAGAGAAACTTCCTCCTTTAAAACTTTATTTATTTTTACATATTTGTTTAATTGGACTAACTTAAATTCTATATTTTTAAAGTCGTTTTATTTGAAAAACCTTGCAGCTTTTGCTTTAAAATTTAATTTTACTATGAAAAAAAGATGGTTTAGTTTAGTATGTTTAAAATGCAAGCCCTTTTGACTAATTACTACCAATTCAAAACTTAAATCATTAACCAAAATAATTTTTTTGTTGGTAAATCACGTTTCATTCCCCTCAAGATTTGAATTAAAATTTTTTCTATTTCTATTATCTTGGTCAGTTATATTCCTCACTTCTGAAAGCAAT
>NW_019419545.1:0-8283 GCF_000390285.2 Anoplophora glabripennis
ACTTGCCCCTATCACAACCTCCAATGGAATTGTTCTTTTTAACATACAAAAAAAATGTAGAAATTTTGCACTATACAGGGTGATTCAGTCATAATGTCATCAATTTTAAGGGAAGATAGGGAAAAATGAGTAGAAACTTTAAAAAAATTAAAATGCATATTTACTTTGTACTTTTACATTTTAAAACTTATTGTTTTTCATTCTTTATGTGTTTTGATGTAAATATACAAATACAAGTGTGAAGTTACATGACCTGATTTCGTTCAACCAATCAGGAGATCACCCGGTGTGGTGTCGCCACGCCTACACGCGCTGTGCCAGGCATGTTTAGATTAATTTGTGGCGTAATAATATAGCACAGTGGTTTTTAACTCCTTATATATAATGTTATAAATAAATACGACCTTGTATTACTTATATAAAAGTGGTGTATCCTCATTTTAAGTTTTTGAAGAGTATCAATAAATGTTGCCTAACCTTTACACACATATTTTACTTATTATTTTATTTACACTATATTTTGTTTGCAGTTTAATGTTCTCAAGAAATGGTCATTGTTCTCGAAATGGTTCGGAGATTGCACCTCAAAATGCATATACTCCAGAACTAGGGCAAAATTTTCATTCAGAAAAAGTCTTCATATAAATGAAAACCGTAGTAAAACTTTTCCCAGGAGAATGTTTTCTCTTACACTTAATTATTTGGAGTTAGAAATCAATGTAATTGAAAATAATGTATCTCATTTGTCGTATTGTTAGATTGTACTTATCGAACAATAAGACAAATGCGATTGTTTATTCAATTAGCCTTAAAGTTAAAGAAGTCTAAGATTAATTCAAGCTTTATACGATTTTCGAGAGCTCATTTTTTAATTTAAACATTGAAGAGTAAAGACGCNTACAGGGTGATTCAGTCATAATGTCATCAATTTTAAGGGAAGATAGGGAAAAATGAGTAGAAACTTTAAAAAAATTAAAATGCATATTTACTTTGTACTTTTACATTTTAAAACTTATTGTTTTTCATTCTTTATGTGTTTTGATGTAAATATACAAATACAAGTGTGAAGTTACATGACCTGATTTCGTTCAACCAATCAGGAGATCACCCGGTGTGGTGTCGCCACGCCTACACGCGCTGTGCCAGGCATGTTTAGATTAATTTGTGGCGTAATAATATAGCACAGTGGTTTTTAACTCCTTATATATAATGTTATAAATAAATACGACCTTGTATTACTTATATAAAAGTGGTGTATCCTCATTTTAAGTTTTTGAAGAGTATCAATAAATGTTGCCTAACCTTTACACACATATTTTACTTATTATTTTATTTACACTATATTTTGTTTGCAGTTTAATGTTCTCAAGAAATGGCCATTGTTCTCAAAATGGTTCGAAGATTGCACTTCAAAATGCATATACACCAGAACTAGGGCAAAATTTTCATTCAGAAAAGGTCTTCATATAAATGAAAACAGTAGTAAAACTTTTCCCAGGAGTCTTACACTTAATTATTTGGAGTTAGAAATCAATTTAATTGAAAATAATATATATCATTTGTCGTATTGTTAGATTGTACTTATCGAACAATAAGACAAATGAGATTGTTTATTCAATTAGCCTTAAAGTTAAAGAAGTCTAAGATTAATTCAAGCTTTATACGGTTTTCGAGAGCTCATTTTTTAATTTAAACATTGAAGGGTAAAGACGCCACTAAAAGATGTTTAAAATTAAATATATAATTTGTGCTTTAAACAAGCAGGGAGGCTTTTTACAAATATTACTTTACTTTATATTTTTAATTTTTACTGACTCCATTATTTTAAACCTTCTATAACAAGTTTTTCTTTGTACTATTATTTTAAGAAAGCTGTTTAATTAAGTGATGTTTAAATAATATTCTTTATTATTTATTTTTAGGTACAATTCAGATATTTATATTTTACTCTAGAATATATACAGGGTGTAAGAAGTATGACTGCCATTACTTCAGTATGAGAATCATAAATGAGCAAAAAAGTTGTATATTACAGGGGCGTAAGATTAACAGTTTTCAAAATATAGCGAGTTTCATCACAACGTGACAACAGCGCTTAACCTACCGCTACACAGCTGGTGCATACCGCGTGTGCACGTGGCAGACTTGTCCTACGGAAAAAATGTAAACAACTATTATTTTTTAACGCACAAGTACAAAACAAACTACAACATATGTTCAAAATGTCCACCACTATTTTCAATGCACGCACGACACCTTCGAATGCAATTTTCGCGCATTCGCTGGAAAACACCACAAAAAAGGAAATAATAGTACGCAAAAAACACTCCCGACATGGTCGAATCCAGATACCAACTGAATTGCGTATTGGTCTGGTGTAGTGTAAAAGTGGCCAATGATCTAGTGTGCAATTTTACATAAAATTCTTATGAGTCTAGGGGTGGCTTTGTTCTGAATAGCATTTTCATTAACTCATTGTCTTCGAAATCACATTTCTAATTAATAAATAGAATATAGGATACCGGCAATATAAAAAAGTAATACCTAGTTGGCGACGAATTGTAGGAGTTTATTGGTCTAAATTTGTAAAAATATTAAATCTCACCTAAAATTATGAAAGTGATTTGTATATGCAGATTTTTTTATTTACCAATTATTATCAATAATGTCAATAATTAGCTTATTATTCATCTTGAGGTATTTTCAGAGCCGTCTAGATTTAATTATCTGAAGCTTCATAAGTTATATTTTAAGTCTATACAAAAAAATATCCTGCATTATAAATCGATGGAATTTGAGATGTAGGGAATTTAAAAGCTGATTGCAGCAACACTATTTAAAATTTAAGCTGTCCTTAAGTTGCAAATTAATTCTTTATCTATAGGTTTTATAGATATCTCAAGTATTGCTTTGGAGTCTACAAAAAATCTTTTTTAGCTTTCTAAATTAATGTTACGTGACCAGGTTTTTAATAAAAAGTAATAAAAAAAGTGATTTTCCTAAAAAAATTCACAGCAAGCCATGGACTGACAACTGGATTATCGTAATTTGTTCAGCAGAAAGGGTGTTTCTATAATATCGCGAAAAATAGTAGGGAACGATTTATTTCCAAAAATGTCTGCTAATTTTTAATAAATTTTTCACCGTTCTGTTTCTTGCATTTTTCCATTAAAATGTTCCGTGTTTTTTTGTAAAATAACAAAAAAATGTTTCCCTTTTATAATGTATTCAAATAATGCTGCTAAATACGTAAAAACTAAGTAAGTATTAGAAACTCCTTTAACTTCATTACAAGCTTCTATCCTGCGACACACTGATTGGCGAACACATCAATTGGAGTTGATTAAGCCAATTCCTGTCTTAAGAGAAACTCTTGCTTTTTGGCAAGGAATTGTTCCTTAAAGTTCTTCGCAATGTTAGAGGAACACCCTGTATATAATGCAAACTTTAGGAGGGTATCCTGGTTTTTAGTGGGCTATATTTATAGGGGGTTACAATAACATTTGCAGAAGTTTGGCAGTCGAATCAGAAGACACCACGTCTATTTGTTATTTTCAAATTGATCACAGTTTTAGTTTTATTGCAAAATCTAGATATCGTTTCTTATGTTGTTTGTGTGAGAATATAGAGTTCAAGATTCCCACCGAACTGATTGGATTGCTCAACGTGTTTGACAAGGAAAATGTAAATTTCTTGGAAAAATAAACAATGTGTGGCTCTTTGAAAACAACATAAAGGTGCAGAAAGATTATTTTTTCACCAAAGGTAATCGCTATTATTGTAAAAAAATACATATGGGTGGAATGAGTGGTTGTTATTAGAAAAAAATTTGGTTACATTAAATACAACGTGACTCATCTTATGAAATTATTAAAATTTTGAGCTTTAATTACTTACTATATTGTGAATTAGATTAGGTACCAAAATTGTACAATCTTTTCTAATGACGTTTTTACATGAACATGTTAAAATAGTATGATCCAAGCTTATGGTCCTTTAAAACTTTCTGTGACTCCAATCGTAAGCAAGCTAATGCTTATCTGACAGAATATGTAGAAATATATAAGGTGTTGCAATAAAAAAAATCTATTTTGGTAAAACGAGATGTTCAATTATTTATTCCTCATATTTTCTTTGATGTGCAGTTTTTTGTCTAACCCCTTAAATACAAAGAGGCTGGCGGAATCAGGTGGTACTATTTTTTTTAAACAGAACCCTGAGAGGTCATCATTTTGCAACTATTGACTTTCCTTCGTAGATAAACATGGAAAATTTTTCCGAAATGCTCCTGTATTCTTGCGTTCTATTATCACCTTTGGAAAGACTAACCAGGTAAAAAATATGACAAGCAGCCAGTGGAGTATGTACTCATAAAAATTTTATGTAAAATTACATACTAGGTCACTTGTTATTTTAACAGAGTAGGTGATATCAAATTACATCATACAAGTAACGTTACATCAAGTATGTAATTTTACAGTTTCTGTGTAATTCATCCAAAATGTAAATTATTATTACTATTATCGATACCTACATGTATATTTACGACACTTGAAGTGTAATTTTACTAACAAAAAGGAAAACTACATAGCATTTTTAAGAAGAAAAAAACATCTAGACACTATTATTTTGAAATATTTTTAGAAAACTTTTTTTTACGTTTTTGTAAACCGTATAAAACTTGAATTAATTAGACTTCTTTAACTAAGGATTAGTTAAATAAACAGTAATATGTACTTATCTAAGACAAGTGAGATACATTTTCTTCCACAAAATTAACTCTTATTTTAAAATAATCAAGTATAAGGAAAATATTTTTCATGTATTTTCTGGAAAAAGTTTTACTGCGGTTTTCGTTTAAGTGAAAATTTTTCTGGATGAAAATTTTGCCCTAGTTCTCGCGTCCAGGAAAATTTTAGAGTGAAATATTTGAACCACTTTGAGAGCAATGATCAATTTTTCAATGATTAAACTGAAAACAAAATATAGTGTAAACAGTAAGTAAAATGGGTCTTAAATAGTAAACTACAATTTGGATGTCTGTGAGTAAAGGTTAGGTAAAGTTGTCGGTTATTATTGATATTTCTCATACTTTTCAATAAATTTAACTGAAGATATACCAAGAGATTTATATAATTTACACAAAGGCATATTATTTACTTATCTCAGTATTTATTTTTATTATATTTAGATAGTTAAAACACTGTTGTATATTGCCATAAATGAATCTAAACATGGCTACGTTCATAGTTCTCTACAGTTAAAACACTGTTGTATATTGCCATAAATGAATCTAAACATGGCTACGTTCATAGTTCTCTACAAACGCGTGCTAACACTACACCGGGTGATCACATGATTTATCTGATTGGTTGAAACAAATGAGATCATTTAAATCACACTTTCATTCGGGTATTTACATCAAATATAGTAGAAACACATAAAGATTAGTAATAAATACATTTTAAAATGTAAAAGTACTACGTAAATAGAGAATGTACACTCAAACGTGTAATTCTGCACAATCTCGTGTAAAAAAAACCAAAAACACTAATTTCATTTGATTTCATTTTGAATGTGTTTGAATTAGTTGAATAACCTTGAAATAAAGTTAAGAAATTCGAGAGCTAGTAGTAAAATATGATAAAATCCCTTCTAGCCTCCCCCCTTGCGCAAGCCGCTGGTGTCACATATGTCGGCTTGCGTCCAATGCAGCCAACATTAACACGATACCTACCAGCATAATCGATATCTAACGCTCCATTAAAAAAATGATCACGTGCCTGCGGTTTTTTATAAATATTCATTCCGATATTTGCCTGGTTGATATTCAAAACGTTATCCCTTTGCATTCGCTCGCTTGTATTCACAGCTTGTAAATATTTAAAGAGATAAAAAAAGATTAGTGTGCGAGCCTTATTTTATTTATGTTCCTCGACAGAAATGTGTTCGCGGGATTTTTCCATTATTCGCCGGATTTTGTCGGTCTTTAGGTGCATTAATATTAATTATTCGGTCTCGACGTTCAGTTCAGGCTGGGATTATTGACAGGAAATAAATAACTTACATTTTAGATCTGCTTATAGATGGAAAATAATTTTAATTCGCGATTGTGCTCCCATATTTGCCGACCCATTAAGATTTATTTTTAACATAATTCTGTCTACAAATATTTGTTTGGTCGTTTATTGGTGCTAATATTCAACAGTATTTACAAAAGCCAAAAAACACTACTCAGTGTTAAAAAACTGACATAGAAAGTGATGATAAATATTTCTAAATATAAACTAAATATCTAATAACAAAGTTAATAACAATAATATCCAGTAAAGCACCCAAAGTTAATAAAACACATAAATAAGTTAAATAAATGAAGGCAGAATTAATAAAAATTTACCATAAAAGAGATAAACAATAAATAAAAACAGTACGCATGTAAAATTACTTATATTGAAGGTGTGTTATTACCCAAAAATTCATCTACACTGTAAAAAAATTCACTCAGTTTCACTCAATTTTACTAAATAATGAGTGAGTGAAGTTTTCACTCTATTAGTATGAGTAAAACTGAGTGAAACTATTGCATCAGAAATGAATGAGGTTTTACTCAAATCCGAGTCAATAACTATCAATTGAGTGACTTTTGACTGTATTCTGATTATATAAAACCAATTTAGAGTTAACTTTTTCTCTAATATGATTTAAATTTAACTCTATTATTGAGTAATTTTTACTCAGACTTGGTTTATGTTCTATATTAACTTTAATTTAAATATCATTTTATTAAAATCATAAACTACTAAGTTGCCACAGTGGTTTCTACACAGATCTGTTTTAGAGACAATATTTTAGTTCTCGATTAAAGGAATTGGTGAACGAATGGATTGCCATAAGCTATATTGTACGTTACAAATACGCAATTATAGATAATAATTTAACTATTCGTTTATTTAACCAAATACTAATAGGGACTTAGTATACTATCTTTAATTATTGTAATTAAATCACTGCATTTAAATAGAATTTTCACTAGAATAACCAGATAAACCGATACTTATCCAACTCCAAAGCACACCATACGTCTTACTGCAATCCACCACGACACGGTTATGAGATAACCTAATGGGACGATGGGAACAGACAAAGACAATGCATCTGGATATGTAAAAGGGTGGGATCACTCAATAATGAGGACATTTACTCTGATTTAGGTACAACTGCACCAAATACGAGTTGACGTGAAGAATTCATTCAAGGAGTACCTGTATTTGAGTGAAAGTACTTAGTTTTAGTTTAAATATAATCACAAATGAGTAAAATGATCAAAATACCCAATAGTGAGTGAAAATGTACTCAATAATTTCACTCAACGAATTCACTCCGAAACTTTATTGTTTGCGAATGATCACACCGACTTTTTTACAGTGTAGGTCTTCATTTAATAGATACTACTTGGACTTTATGCTTAAAATGTCTATATAAAAGCAGACATAATTTTTTTATTTTATAGCAAACATGAATTACATAGTGATTCCATAATAATTTGGGGTCCAAATATACACCTAAAGATTTTATGGACTGTGGATTTGTTGTCTGTTGTTTTAGCTTTATTTAAATTTATCTGTTCAAGAGAAACCAATCCTACATCCTTGGTACCGTTTGTTTAGTTTTACTGTTAAACTTATTAGGTACCCAGTAATATATTTGTATCGTCAGCAAACTGTATAGTTAATAAGTCATCTACAGAACCGGTTAAATCGTTAACATAAATTAAAAACAGTACAGGTCCAAGCACGGATCCCTGTGGCTCTCCTGCATTGAGAGTGAAAAAATAAGTTGATCTAGAATTATTCTGGGTTACGTAATGATGTGCATTCATAAGATGCAATGTAATTAAATCANAGAGTGAAATAAATCTAGAATTATTTTGGGTTACGTAATGATGTGCATTGATAAGATGCAATGTAAAATTTTGAGTTATAAAAACATAGAAATGCAATTTATTTGCTAGGATTTTATGAGTAAGAAAAAAGTTCTTATTAATATGGGTCTGCAAACGCACCGTTTTTGAGAAAAAAAATTTTCTTTTTAAGTTTTTTGACGATGTCTCAGGATCCGCTTGAGAAACAGAACTCAAATGTATTGTCATTAATACTTTTGGGCATCATTTCAATTTTTATTCATACGACAGTGGCGAGGATTTTAGAATTGCGTGGGAAAATTTAAATTTAAATCGACTATGTTTTCTACCCAAAAAAGGTATTCGTCATATCTAACGCGAAC
>NW_019419546.1:0-2138 GCF_000390285.2 Anoplophora glabripennis
CTTTTCGATTTCTGCTGGACATTATTTTTAGATCTGTTTCCACTATTTCTTCTTGATGTTGTTTTGGCTGCAATACCTTCTTTTATTTACATGATTGACTGAACCGACAAGCGAAGACAGCACATCCTAAGACTGATTTCATACCGATTTGACAATAAATCGTCTTATCCAAAAATGATTTCTAAGGGAGGTAGGGCTCTTTGAAGATGGCCCTTTGACATTGTTTTCTTTTTAATTGTTCAAATCGCTATTTATCTGGAAGATTCAAACTTAGGTTTGAATGGATTTCCATTTGATGGAAAAATTATCTTTTAATTGTAACCATAAGCGTTACATTTGAGAGGGTCAACAGATATTGATAACTATATTTTTTTATCTACGACCTTTTGATATTTTTAATATTAAAATCCACAACTTAAGAGTATTCTAGGTTAAAGAGGTATTCTTGTCTTGAGTGGCTAGGGTGTATCGTATGCGAGAAAAATCTATTTGAATTATTTATGGTTTCTTTTGTACCTACGATCATATAACTTTTTCTCATATTTTAAACCTAGAATGTGTTTTTAAAATATTGTACACTAATTAATTACGAGACATCCTATATTTTAAATAAATTATATAAAATGGCGAATGCGCCGGAAAGAATACGTATTGTGTCAGCGACGTTGCGACAAGCTTGCAGGACTGATTCTTTTAAAATAAACGTAACATATATATAAGAGAATATTTTTTCGTAACTTCTATGATCCTTCAAATATTGGTAGTTTTTAGTTTGTCACTTAAGAACCGTTGAAGATACAGACTTCAAATTTGTTATTGGAACTGGTAATTCCCTTTTGGCAGGTACCTATTGTCATACAAAATTATAACAAAATCTAATCAGTTGCATCGAAATTAGGAGTCATTCAACTTATAAAAAGAAATTATTTAATGGTAAGAAGAACCTTATTTTGCCGATTTGGATTGACTATCTCCAAACAAAATTTTGTACTTCTCGTTTTTTTCCTTAGAATGCACTGTACAAACCTTATTACAATGTTAGACCCTCGCTAAGGTGCGTCTAACTTTATCATATATTTTGAAGTTCTAACCGTAAGCGATTTTGCGAAAAAAATTGAGACTTACAAGTTTTATTTGGATATGATTTATTCAAATCCGTAAAAAAGTTCTCTTTCATCTCGGATAACATTTTTTTGAAACAACTGATTAGTTTTGATCAAGTTTTACATACAACTACGCTACTGCGGGGATTCTTTTGTAATCTGCACCAAATTCATAACCAGCTACAATTTTTTTCAAAGTGATTTTTGAGAAAACCAATTCAAGAATGTTTTAATTAAACTTATACAGTATGTCAGCGAATTGAGTTTACAAGAGGACAAATGGACCAAAAAGTGAAAGATACGAAAGTTCTTGCTTGTTTAGGACATACGAATCACCATGACTAACTTCAATTTTGTTGTACAGGGTGAGTTAAAAACACAAAACACAAAACATACCTTATTTTGCAAGATACGAAAAAAGGCATTATTGATAAAAGTCTTTGCTTGAAAAAGGACAAACGGATTATACAAAGAGACTGCAAACCTCTTTAAGATGTTCAGCGCTGCCAAGATTTTCAAGTAGCATTAGATATAAGTAAAGCAATTAGTATGAGGAATAAAAAGTTAATTTAGAATTAAAATTGGTGAATTTCACAGGGTCTAACTACACTTACAGTGTACGATAATTCAATAAACAAAGAAATCTAAATAAAAAATTTAGATAAATTTGAAACGAATACATTGAAGATGAATTATTCGAGACAAAACGTCTGAATCTGGTTCGGGCTGAGACAGTACAGGGGGTCATAAAGGCTTGCAAAAAATGTAATAAAATTTCTAGGGTCTTATTTAAAAAAATTAAGTTGATGATGGTCCTGGAGAGACGAAACTTTACATACAAAAATTGATTATGCCATTCGATAGAGGGCAAAAATTTGTCACGAGAAAGTGTTCTTCTTTTTTCAGTATCACCTCAAACAAGGTTGAAATTAATCAAAAACGGATTTCCAAAATTTCGTTTTTTTTTTCAAATATTTCGAAAACTAATCATATTACCCTTGATTTTTTAGAGGCATAATATTGGTCCCCTGATTA
>NW_019419546.1:4317-8274 GCF_000390285.2 Anoplophora glabripennis
TCTATATAAAAATACAAAAACATAATAATAGACCAAAATCGGTATTTTCGGCTTTAGGTATTACTTTTTTGTTATTCAATAATAAACTTACAAATTTATAATAATTAAAATATAACACTGAAGGAATCTTTTACAAGTATGTACCATCTAGCAAATTAATACAAACAAATAATTAAATGAAGTTTTAATAAAATGTCGGTTGCATCTTGCAAAGAATTGCCACCTTCCATTCAAAATAAATATGTATATTTACTTTATAAAATGTATGAGAAGTTATTATTATTATTCCGTAAAATATAAAATTTGATTCGTTCCAAATTTATCGGGCGCACCCAGTAAAACCATTTATGTGGGACACTGCGTAGATTGAATGCAGGTGTGGGAGGGCACGGTGAAGTGCGTCGGCGCATTTTGCGAAGTTAGCCGAGGCAACGTATTCTAGATGTTTCGTTTGTCTGAAGCTCGCGTCTTTTCCTTTTCTGTTCAGCAGTTCATACTTAACGTTTCGTTGTTTAGTTCAGCATTATTCGCCGCCATTTGCATTTTGCACATAGGTAAGTAACTGCATGTTGTAACCTATAACCTATGCATTACAGAGTATAATAGCATTTATGTTTACAGCAAGAGCGTCGGTTTTTTAAGAGTTAGAATATAAAAGTGTACTTAATTAAGCTTTTTACAACCAGTTGAAACAAGTATGGAGCAATTACTAGATAACAGATTGGAGACTTTCTAATGAAACCGTGCAGATATTTTTAGGTAAGTGCAAATCCTGCTCTAATAATAAGACTTTTCGCCCTAAATTTATATTGTTATCTTTTTAACCCATCAGTTTCTAGTTATTTAAATTATCCGGAAAATCATTTGTAAAGATATTCATTTAATACATGATTTTTCCCAAGTGTTGTCATAAAAAAGTTGTCGTCTTTTATTATTTGAAAAAATTTTGATTAAAAATTCAAATTTACTAAGTCAAATTTGCCCGTTTTGTAATATTCCCAATACTTTAACATTTATGCATTTCACAAAAATTAACTTGTGTATAGTTTTAACTATTTTCTGTACAACATTAAGGTTTGTTTGAGTTTGATTTATTTGGTTTTGTTTCATAGTGTTTTTTTTTTCAGATTAACTTGGACTTTGAAAGAACTTTCCCAAACAGCGATATTGGCATTTTGGAACAATTTGGAATAATCGAAATATCCAATGTAAATGTATTTATGTACATATGTAAAAATAGGTATATAATTATATACTATAAGTATATATTCTTATCACTATGAACATTTGGTTTAATCTATTTGATGTAAACATTTATTTCGTTAAAAACACTATTTGATTTCAAGGGAACCATTAATAAACTTAAAGCTATTTCTCTTATTTTTTGTTGAGAATACATCATAAATTCGTACTGAGTCGGAAAGTCTTAGTGTAGAATAATCGATTAGCTTATATCAATATTTTTTCTATTCAAATTAATACTTTATGTAATTTAAAGAGAGCCAATAAAATATTATATCTAAACCATGTAAATTTCTCGGATCAAGAAAACGAATACCATTTACATAAGATATCGGTATATTCACATTGAGTAAATGATAGAATTGAAGTGCTTGTTAGATTTTCTCCATGTGAATAAATTATAATCAATGTGAGAACAAGATTTTATCAAAACAAGAGTGGAAATTATTTGAAATGATGCATTTAGTTTTATTTTGAACTATGGCGCTATTAAATGAAGAATATCTTTTGCTTCAAACAAGAATATATATTTTTCATTTCAAATAAATATCTTCTTGCGGACATATGAAACTAGGAATTACTCAATACAAGCTGATTAGGTTCATTTCAAGTATTTACTTTTTTGTGTGTGGGTTATTGAACGGACAGCCCGGGTAATTCTGCCTTTTAGCATTTCAATATTATTTTGTACTGAAGTAGCATAAACAATTTGTTTTAAAAGGCAACCGTAGAAATATATCGGCTATAGCTAAGTTAGGGCTCCTTGGAGTGCACAAAATTGGACTATTTCTACCAATCCATCTTGGACCAAATCTATGGTTAAGTCATTATGTTGCCTCACGAGCGCAATGTGCTGAACAACCATCCTGTTGAAAATACATCTGTTGGAGAAAATTTAATGGTACATTTTTGAGTTCATCGCTAAAAAATTTAGCAAGCATTTCTAAGTACGATATTCTATTGCATGTTGCAAAAATATGGTCCCATAATGCCATGGACAGATATTGCGCACCAAATGTTCACCTTTGTGTCATTATTCTAAATTCAGGGTTTTCTGGAGACTAGTACCTGACGTGCTGGGATGCTACAGTTCCATTAGTATAATTTGTCTATTCATCGGAAAACATAATAAATTTATAAAAATCAATATTTCCATTTAAAATTTTTGTCTCCTAGCCGCAAGCAAAAATCTAGTCTTTTAGCTTCATTTCCCTCTTCCAATGTTTGATTAAAGTGTGGTTTGAACGGAAATATTTTATTTTCCTTTAAAATATTCTGAATATGACTTTTTTTCACAACTTCTAACTGTTTAGCACGATTTCTAAGGGACATCGCAGAAGTTTCTGTGGCAGCATCGTTATGGTTATATTTCTTCTATTTATTTTTGAGGTTTAAAACTGAATCAATTCTTTCAAACTTTTTTATTATCTTGCGGATCCGATATTGGGATTCCTACAAATTGTTCGCTAAATTGTTCCATGACGTAGCGATATGATACATGACCATCCCCATAATATTTTATTATAAAAACATTTTGCTCAGTAGAGAGCATTTTGATGAAAACTATTTTACATATACAATTATTATTTCATTAAATAAAGACAATGACAAGTATGTCCTTATTATTATTTTAGAAATCAGTAAGTACTCTGATTAGAGGTATGCTAGAAAATACTTAATTAAATTTTTGGTGACTTAATAATTTTTCAAGCAAAAGCATTTATCAAGAATGCCTTTTTTTCGCATCTTCCAAAATAAGCTATGTTTACTCTTAGGCAAAATTACATTTTTTTTATCCACCCTGTACAACAAAATTGAAGTTCGTCATGGTGATTTGTATTTTCTAAACATGCAAAAACTTTTATTAAGAATGCCTTTTTTTCGTATCTTTCACTGTTGGTCCATTTTTCCTCTTATAAAATTAATCCGCGCACATACTGTATATATTGTAACGAATTTGAAATGTTAATGTAGAAACTCAGATGAAAATATTGCCTGACCGAACTTAAAGTCGTATAAAAATTTTAATTATTATTATAGCAGCACCAAATTGGTATAAAATTGTTAATACGGAAATTCTGGATAGAAAACTAGTAATGAACAATGATATTACATAGTATAAAAATAATAATCTTTTAATTTTATTCTCGAGTACAGAATAAATTTTCATAAAAAAATTATATCAAATGAAAGCATAAAGTCTATAGATTAATCGGGTATACATATCGCAGGAAGAAGAGTAAACGTAAAGAAGATATTAATCCAACATAAACCATAACATAAAAATTTGGTAGTGGTATGAAAAAGTGTTTGAAAAGGACATCCAAAGGCTGAAACTTTCTGTGCATGGACTTTAAGCAAAGCTAGGGACAGAATAATCAGGAAGGATGGGAAAAACAAAGAAATTATTGATTGGTTACGGCTTGAGTTTTGCAAGATGTACAGCATGGAGACGCAACTCCCGAAAAATTAAAATTAAAACAAGAAGAAAGAGTCCAAGGAAGAAAATTAAATACTTACCAATAAATCTATAGTTTGACAGAGTCCAGAAAAAGTTATTTTGGCAGCCCATGAAAATTTTCCGCTACCAGCAGTGGAAAGCAGTTCCAAGGCAGTTTCCAGTGGCCCCATAAATAGTCTGCAAGGCTTTTACGTAGTTTCCAGCGAAGAAAACTACAAACACAACGTAACAGGTACCTAAAACACAGTGCACTC
>NW_019419547.1:0-367 GCF_000390285.2 Anoplophora glabripennis
ATCTTTTTAAAAACTGGCGATTATACAGGGTGGGCCATTAGTGTGAGAAAGTAAAATAACTCCCTTGTTAATCATAATGCAGAAAAAAAGTTTATATATTGTACATAATCAAGAAACCTAAATTACAAAATTAATTTGAAAGATACAGGACCATGAGTAAAATCGGAATACACCAAAGATTACATTTTTTAAATGGAATACCCTGTATGTTTTTAAACATATGGATTTCCGAGAAAATTCTATATATGGCAATATAAACAGTTTATTATTTTAATGCGGGGTTGCCAAGTTATGTAGAAAATTCTTCGAATTTTGGAAAAAACATGACCTCGAAGAAATTGTATTAACTTTCAACTACATCGAATCG
>NW_019419547.1:1114-5579 GCF_000390285.2 Anoplophora glabripennis
AGTGACATCTCTTTCATAATGGGACGGATCACCATCATGTAAAAAGTACATAGTCCTTCTGATTTGAAGAGGAATGTCCTGAAGTAGTAGAGGTAGATAGTTCTCCAAAAAAGCCCGGGACATCTCGCTGTTCAAATTTCCGTCGAAGAAATATGGTCCGATAATTTCATTATTCATTATTCCAGTCCAAACGTTTACGGAGAATCTTCTCTGAAACTGAGTTTCTCGATTAGCACGAGGGTTTTCGCTTGCCCACACATGATCGTTGTGGAAACTGTCGATTCCATCTCGTGTAAATGCAGCTTCGTCACAAAAAAGGGTTCTTGAAAGAGTATCCAGATGATTCCACCATTCACAAAGACGAACTCTTTTAATTTTTTAAGCTTTTAATTTACATATTCTTACAACGAAAAAACCTTTCATGATTGCCACAATACGCGCAGATCGCTGTTGGCATACCGACCAAATAGGTTGATTCCGCCGTATAATTATTGCGAACACGGCGACTATTAGACACCGGAGAACAGAGTAATCAACGTAATTCGCCGCTCTGATTACGGCAGACTCACCATCGCAATTAAACCGCCTCCTATTTCGACGGAAGAAAATCGACGGACTCGACGCTGCACATTAAAAATACGGGACCGCAGAGAACGACCACCTGGAGCCCGTCGGAGGAATATTAAATCAGCCCTCTCGCCCACCCATCACTGTCGACGACGCGACGTCCCGCATAATATTCCTACACCTAGAAAGCGAAAACGGAGTTTATGTAGGCACGACATGACATTTTTCAATGGGGGTCTCGGGGGAGGCACCGGGAGGATGCCATTCGACGGAATGAATTAAAATGGTTGGAGTATGAAGTTTTACGGGATGTGGCAGTGATGTTTGATAATTAAATTTAGTGTTCATGTGATTGATTAGACAAACTGTTATTGTACCTAGTAATAGTTATTGTGTAGTGTTACGAAATGGCACATACGTATGAGAATAATAACCCTGTTGATATGTTGTTAATCTAAGGTGAAAGACAGCAAAAGGCTGCAGAGGCATCACATCGTTATTAAAGAAACAGGGAACTCAACATGATAAAAAATCCCAATAGTCAACTAATGTACAACTTGAATATGCTATAAAAAAACAAAAAATTACAAAGGTGCAAAAACAAAATATACAGGGTGTTTCAGGAGGAGATGTACATACTTCAGTCATACATTCCATTTTAAGTAAAAAATTCCCTATGAACTTAGGTCTGGAAACGCTTCGTTTAGGATATACAGGATGTCAAATTTAAAAAAAATAATTTCATTTTCTTTAATAACTCTCGACTACTTTGAGTTAAATTCATGAAATTTGCGCAGGTTTCTTGGGACGGGAAATTCAAATTTTATGGACGATTGTATCTCCCAGAGGGCGCCGCAAACAACCGGTACGGTCCTTTTAAATCTCTTCAACTTTTTTGTGCCACGGTGTATGTCACTTTGGAATAGAAAAACATTTTCCCCTATCTTTTCTACTTAAGAAATATACACCTTATTGAAGTCCCTAGGAGCAGTCGTTTCCGTTAAAAAACTCATCTAGAGATGATGGTGCATGCAAATTATGTATTAGAGTGAATCGAAAGTTATTGTTGTCAGGTTTTGTACATTTTGTTTAGTGATTTTATTTTTGGAATTCTCCCAAAAATTTTGTGAATAGATCAACGCTAATCGTCAACTAGTTCCAATGATGCTTTTTACTGACGAAGTTGATACATAATTAGCACTCTAATACATAGTTTACATGCATTTAGATGAGTTTTTAACGGAAACGGCTGCTCCTAGAGACTTCAATAAGGCGTACATTTCTTAAGTAGAAAAGATAGGAGAAAATGTTTTTCTATTCCGAAATGACATATACCGTGGCACAAAAAAGTTGAAGCGATTTAAAAGGATCCTAATGGTCGCTTGTGGCGCCCTCTGGGAGATACAGCCAATCGTCCATAAAATTTGAATTTCCCGTCCCAAGAAACCACCGCATATAAAATTTCATGAATTTAACTCAAAGTAGTCGAGAGTTATTAAAGAAAATGTAATACATTTTTTTTTAAATTTGACATCCCGTATATCCTAAGCGTTTTCAGACCTAAGTTCATAGGAAATTTTTTACTTAAAATTGAACGTAGAATAACATACTGAAGTATGTATATGTCCTGAAACACCCTGTATATTGTAATTTCTAAATAAATAAATAAATAATAAATAAATGAAGTGATGAATACAAATACGACTGAATACGTAAGTACTGTCAAATAAAGGTATTCATTACCTGAATATTGATTACATATTACATCGAACTGAATACTAGGTACTCATGAATACATGCATTGTACTCGACCCAGCTCTGGTACTTAACCTCGGTTTGTTTAAAAACACCCACAAAAACATGAAATACCAACGCAGGGTTGTAGCGATCTGAAAAATTGCCGCGCAGAGCAAAAGCCTATTTATTTTTACGGCTACGTACGCGCAAGAGGCAGTTTACCCGCGCAATATATCTACGGGGGCGGTCCCCCGTCAGCAATATCCCAGATTGTCGCCATTTTCGCATAGACATAATAAAAAAGGTGTATAAGGAAAACGCATTACGATCCCGCGGCAGGAATAGCCCCCAAGGGGACGCGGATAAATTCCGCCATATTATTTCGCGGTTCAGTTTTCAACGCGCGCTTTAACGTTAATAACTTTCCACCCATCTGCCCCGGCAGCCAGCGCGATTAAATGAACGCTCCCGAGGAATGAAGGTTCTTTTGTGTACGATTCAGCGGTCCTCAAACTTTTTCAATGTGTTTTCGCTGCGTGCATTCGAGAAAATAAACGACCACGAGATGGCGCTGTTGTTGTTAACATCCTGATCGATTCATATGGAAAACAAGTCGATTTTGAATATTGTGGGTGCGATTTATTGCTGTGTTATTATATTTTACATTGTTCTTATATTGAATTATATCTACATGTTCACCAACTTGAATATTTTTTGCAAACATAATTTTTTTAATAACTGTCACAAATATAAATAACACTTCATTCATTTCAAAGAACTGATGAGTGGTTGACTTTTACAATAGAAATGGAAAAACATAGTCAAATATCATTTTTAAAAGAGAGAAACTGACCAAACAATATCAAACTGGTAACAGAGTCTTAAAGTATTCGTGGATTTTGATTGGTTAGATTATCCCTTGACTTATAAACGTGATCGTGCACCGCTGCACTTCAAGCGAGTTGAGCGACGGTTCCTGGGAAGGGGTTACTGGGATGATCGGAGGTCTCCGTCTTCATGTTAACCGCTTTTCTAATGACGAGATTGTTTGACCGCGGGATACACTACGAAACGCTTTAGTTTGTATTTTGAGTTTGGTGTATGTGAGGTTTTCGACTTAACCTTCTTTTGAACAAGTGACAAGTGTTACTGTGTATTAGCACGATTAAACACGATACTCTCATATCATTTGATACTATCTATTTAAGGTCATAGAGAAAAATGCTAATTAAAAATAAGTTTAAAACTGTTTTGGAACTCCTGAAATACATGTATTTTATCGCGACGAATACTTCTGTTACATTTTTTACGAGTTTGTGGGTCTTATGAAGCCGGATTGTATTCGAAAGTCAGTTTGTAATACATTGTTGTAGTGATTACTGTGCTGTTTTTCGAGAAAATGGCGCATTTATTTAGCAATCGCAAATATTGTGATATGCTCATAATTTATGGCGCAGCAAACGAAAATGCCCACAGAGCTTGTCAAGAAGATCCGCATCGTAGCACCAGAAATATCGCATAGCAAATAAATATTTTGCATCCTGCGAACATTACGAGAAGCTCAGTTGTACCCATTTCATATTCAACGTGTTCAAGCGCTTACTCCTGAGGCTTTTCCACTGATTCGAGGTTTTTGCGAATGGTTGCTTCAGGAACATGCAAGAAATCCTTAATTTACAGCGCAAATACTTGTTACAGATGAAGCATGTTTCAGTCGAAATGGTGTATGTAACATCCACAACATTCACCACTGCACTATCGAAAATCCACACGAAATGCGTCGCGGTGCCTTTCAGCAACAGTTTTCAGTGAATAGGTGGGCCAGTATCGTTAATGACACTTTAATATGACCTTTTGAATTACCTAGACGCTTAGATGGTGCTTCATTTGGAAGAGGTGCCATTAAATATTGAGCAAAATATGTGGTTACTGCATGACGGAGTCCCCGCTCACTTTTTTCGGCGTGTGCGACTTTCTAAACATTACTTTTCCCGATCGCTGGATAGGCCGCAGCAGCCTAGTTAGATGGCCCCTCGGTTCCTCACCCCGTTTGACTTCTTTTTGTGGGGATATGTGAAAAGTGTTGTGTATTCCATGAAAGTTCGTGACATCAACCAACTGCGACATCGTATTGCCGAAGCTTGTAATACGATTCGAGAGC
>NW_019419547.1:7084-8272 GCF_000390285.2 Anoplophora glabripennis
AAATAATTGTGTGGCGTCGTGCTAGTTTTGCATTGTTTTTACTGATTTGTTATTTACAAAAACTAATATTTATATAATATGTGTCAGAACGGTACCGCTGTTGTATCACTACAATTATGAGTGGAAAGGTGACATTTTTGAAATTTATTTGCTTCTTTGATTCGTTGGTAGAACCGATTCATGCGTCAAAAAACTTGACAAAGTCTGTAGCAGTGTAAAACCACACTGTTTATCAATAAATTCGTGAATTAATTGATGAAGAAGTTCGTCAATTTATTGATGAATAAATTGTCAATGTAAAACAGCTATTAGTTCAAGTTTCGAAAAATTTGGACTTGATAAAAATATGTTAAAAAATTGAAACTATGACGAAAATTTTCCCTGCGCCTTCCTGCGCTGTCATGGAGCTTCGTAGTGAAATTTTTGATAGTTTTGGAGGGATCTGTACATTTTCTTGAATTTATTTATTTCTGTTGTAACAATTTAATGAAAATAAAAAACAGTTATCGAATTTGAAAATAATTTTCGACGTAAATCTACAATAAGCGGGGATAATATGTAAAGCGGGCAATTGTGTGCTATAAAATATGAATTATTGCTTTAATATAATTGTGTCACTTAATTTGGATCATATATTTACCTCATTTGCATAAAAATTATTATATGTTATACATAATTTGGCCATTAATGATATATTATGGAACAATAACAATAAGCATAGTATGTGAGCATTTTCATGTATAGGGTGTCTCAAACAAGATAGTATGGGCCTATTGGGAGAATAAAAAAAATTGGAGGAGGTAAGCTCTATTTTCAATGGAAAGTATTATCTTTNAAAAAAAATTGGAGGAGGTAAGCTCTATTTTCAATGGAAAGTATTATCTTTGAGATTTGACAGAAACGACTAATGACGTCATCAATTATATTTTTTCCAGAAACATAGCCAAATTATTTTCCTGTTAAAAAGGTCTTCTAATAAACTTTAATTAGAAATTTTTTCTGTATTACTTCCCATTTAAAAGTTATAAGGAATATCGTACTAATGAGTCTCAAAATGTCTCGCGAAATGTTAATAAACGCAGCCCACAAAGTTAGGCGAAGATTGGATATGTGTCTTGAAATGAGAGGTCATATAGAGAATAGATTGTAATATGTGTGTAGTATGAAAGCGTTTGCCTAATTTTTTAA
>NW_019419548.1:0-8280 GCF_000390285.2 Anoplophora glabripennis
TTGTGACAGGAACAATTTTTTACAATTTTTTAGAATTATTGTAAATGTATTTGTATATATATATTTTTTATTTTAATACCTTAACGAATTTTATTGAAAACATTGTTTGTATTTTAGAGCCCTGAGGATGGTGTAAAACAACACCGAAACGATGGCAATGATTTAAAATATAGTGTTCTTTTATTTATTGATCTTTATCCCACTAAAACCTTGACTTGGATAACTAATCAAGATCGCGAAATAGTGGAAACATAAATACGTTATGTTTTCATTAACAAATAAAGAAGTAAAGGTTCAAAGTTGTCAAAATCCCACTTCGCACTAGTGTGACCTTTAAGGTTCCCACCCCACGTTTGACTTTTGAGGTTTAAAGGTCTAAACTTTAAGAATATGCAAAAAAATTATAGACCAGAATAATACCCCCTTAAGAAGCTAAAGAATTTATAAACAGTTCAACAACATTGATGAAGCTAATGAAACATATGACAAAATTTGGTAACTAGTAACATGACGTGCTTTCCGCAGTAATATCTCTTTAACCTTAATAACTATAATTTGTTCTATTTGCTAACTAGCTCACTTTTACGAGCATCGTATTCAATTATTTGCTTGCTTGGAGGTGTACCATCAAATAAAACAAACTAATTTTGTATTCTGAGTCAAGTTTGCAGCTTTTTTTAGCTATGTCAAAAGTTGATATAGGGTCATTTTTACAAAATTTTATTAACTTCACATATATAGTATGTCTGTTTGTTTGTTCAAATCTTGCCAGCCAAATTTGAACTATTTCCTCTAAACTTACGACTTTGAAATTTTGCATGCTTGTTCAGTTTTAACGACAATGCACTAAAATGATAGAAATAACCTGATGCTGCAAGCTTATAAATCGCATAAGAACATGAACATACTGATTATAAACTAATGCAAAAAATTAAAGAGTAAAAAGAATTTCTGAAATTTTTCCGTGACCTTTGACAGACTGTATTTAGGTGAAAAATGGTCGTATCGGGAATTAAAAATAAGCATTTTGTAGCTCTAAGAATCTAGTTTTTATATCTTTCGGACGAAATTTTTTAGGAGCTACGGTTATCATGCAATTCTAAGAAATAGCACGACAAAAAAGTTTCTTAATTTTTTTTTCTGAGACCACGGACTGGGAAAAATTTTTTTCAGCTATGTCATTGCATGGACCAGATAGCTTGTTTATTCAGCTCCAATTTCCTTTTTTTAATTACGATACGACTATTTTTCCTCAAAATATCGGAATTTTAATGGAAAATGATCCTTTTGCCTTCACTCATCAATATCTCGGTGACAAATACTCGTACAGAGAATTAAAAAGTTACGAAAACTGAAATAAATTTCCTGTCACATGCTGCCGCAACTTTTCGGATTTTTTTTTTTTCATCTTTTACACGAATTTTAAAAAACATGAATAAAAGGGTAATTTATGGTTTTTTATAAAATTTACAACTAAATTAGAAATATTCACGAAATGATTAATGTTAAGCATGACTTTTACAGGTCGATATACCAAGAAGAACCCTGTGAAGTTTCATCTCTATCTAGCGAATCGTGAAACTTTTGAAAAAAAATAAAGGGTCACGTTTTTTGAGCTTAAACACCTCATAATCATGATTAAAAAGGACGAAAAATAGTTTTCTCACATTTTTACCGTAAATAACGTTTAAAGTCCGTGGAAAAAAACTAAAAATTGCAAAATTTTTTCGTCGCGCTATTTCTTGGAATTGCATGGATTGGACTGGAAGAGTATCAGTTCATTGTAACTCTAATCTATTATTTTGGAAGCAGCTATTTACATACTCTTAATATTGTAAAGTCATTTTCATGACAGACTGTATTTAGGTGAAAAATGGTCGTATCGGGAATTAAAAATAAGCATTTTGTAGCTCTAAGAATCTAGTTTTTATATCTTTCGGACGAAATTTTTTAGGAGCTACGGTTATCATGCAATTCTAAGAAATAGCACGACAAAAAAGTTTCTTAATTTTTTTTTCTGAGACCACGGACTGGGAAAAATTTTTTTCAGCTATGTCATTGCATGGACCAGATAGCTTGTTTATTCAGCTCCAATTTCCTTTTTTTAATTACGATACGACTATTTTTCCTCAAAATATCGGAATTTTAATGGAAAATGATCCTTTTGCCTTCACTCATCAATATCTCGGTGACAAATACTCGTACAGAGAATTAAAAAGTTACGAAAACTGAAATAAATTTCCTGTCACATGCTGCCGCAACTTTTCGGATTTTTTTTTTTTCATCTTTTACACGAATTTTAAAAAACATGAATAAAAGGGTAATTTATGGTTTTTTATAAAATTTACAACTAAATTAGAAATATTCACGAAATGATTAATGTTAAGCATGACTTTTACAGGTCGATATACCAAGAAGAACCCTGTGAAGTTTCATCTCTATCTAGCGAATCGTGAAACTTTTGAAAAAAAATAAAGGGTCACGTTTTTTGAGCTTAAACACCTCATAATCATGATTAAAAAGGACGAAAAATAGTTTTCTCACATTTTTACCGTAAATAACGTTTAAAGTCCGTGGAAAAAAACTAAAAATTGCAAAATTTTTTCGTCGCGCTATTTCTTGGAATTGCATGGATTGGACTGGAAGAGTATCAGTTCATTGTAACTCTAATCTATTATTTTGGAAGCAGCTATTTACATACTCTTAATATTGTAAAGTCATTTTCATATCTTCCTACTTTTAATTTAAACAATGTATAGCGATGAAAATTTATATTTTCCCATTCATCAGAAAATGTTAATAAGAAAACTGGCACCTCGAACCGTAATATGAAAAATATGTAAATAAATGCATATGTTTTGCGGTTTAATGATGTAAATGTCTTTGACATTGAAAAAGCTCGAAGAATTAATACTAAGCTAGACAAACAAACTTTCTCTCACGCAAAATTTGTAACGAACTCAGGAGGTATTTATAATTTATAAATATTAGTGTTACCGTTTTCCTTAGCATTTATAAATATATGTTACATGTGGATTACAAAACCTCGTAATAATAATTTATCTGCGCAGTCCTACAGTTTACTGATAATAATTTTGCGCTGGGATCATGTACCCAGTTTATTTACGGTGTTAGTTACTATAATTTATAGTTGAATTAGTTCAAATAAAGCTATTTTTAACAAATCGTTAATAACTTGCTAAGCGAAAAGTTACAGGACCGTGTAGTGGTAATTGAAAATGCTGGTAATAAAACCAATAAGTAAAATGAAACGCATTCGAGGCAATGCGGCTTTTACTGGATTTCTCTGAAAGATGTTTACACAGTGTTTGAATAAGTTCTCGAGAATTCCATCAAAGATAAAAGGTACATACAAATCAACTTTCAGAAAACATATGCGTTATTATTAGCTCTCCATATACAGGGTGGTCCAGATTTTAATAGACAAACTTCGGGAAAGCACTAAACAACAAAAATTAACATTACTTTGCTCTATGAACATAGACGCAGAAAGCCGCCGTTTATGAGATACAGGGCGTTGAAATTATCAAAAATAAAACATTTTTTTTTTAAATATCTGGAAAACCACAATTTATCCAAATTTGATACACATTTTTCACTATAATAACAAACATATCGAGCTCAACTTTCAAGTAACACGAACAACAAGTAAAGTTATATGAAAAACATAAATTAAATCAATTGCTCGAAGTGTCCACCTCGAAACTCAATGCACTTTTGGCATCTTTTGGTTATAGAATTCACAGATTAAAACTGCATGTTGCTTCAAATTAGTGCAGGCCTCATTTAGCCTTTTCACTAGCTGGTATCTATCTGTTATAGGAACGACATAAACGTATTTTTTTAGGTTACCCCCAAATCAAATAATCTAAAATATTTATATCAGGTGATCTAGGTGACTAAGGTATGGGGCCATTCGGACCAGTCCATCGGTTTTGGTAGTTGTTCGTCAGCTGTTCACGAACTACCAGGCCAGAATGTGCTAGCGCCCCGTCCATTTCAAACCAGATCCCGATTCGTTGGTCTGAAGGTATGTCCTCCATTAACTGGAAGAGGCTATTGTCCAAAAAATTTAAAATAAGAACGGAATTTAGTCTAGGTGGCAAGATGTTTACTTGGATAATATATTTCATAACTCGTAAACCATTCACTTTTCGACAAAAATAAAAGAATGTTTTTCCATCCGAAATGTTTCAGATCGTTATAAAATATATTCATATTACCAATAAATTCAATGGCGTAGAAGTTTTACTTTAAATAAGGAAACAATATCCTTGTTTCTCCGCCACTGGTTTTTGAATTTGGACTGTATGCATACAGAACTAGAAGAATTATTTAAAAAAATGTGTACCAAATTTGAATAAATTTGATGAAGTGGTTTTCCAGATATTTATTATTATGTAAATTCAAATAAATACAAAAGAATAAATTCTTAAAATATCTTGTGTTTTTGTATTAATTATATTGGATAATCATTTATTGCTAACTGTTTACTGGGTATGAACGTGGTATAATTTAGACTAATAGGCGTATGTAGCCAATATACAGGATGTTTCTTAAGTAGAGGTAAAAAATCCAGGTATGTATTCTGTGAGCAAAAATAAGGGTTTTTTTATTATGTAAATGTGGGGTCTTGGAACAGCCATTGTCCAACTACAGCGTGTTAAAAATTAAAAAATAAATCAGTTTTTAATTTTTAATTCCTAAACCTCTTAGATAATTTAACCAAATTCGGTGTGCATAGTATGACAGTAGGTATGAAACAAAAAATTACCAGCTTTAGAAACTTACCAGTGGCGGAGGTGTGGGTATTATCTATCATTATTTGCCCAAAAAAATATATCACCCATATATCATTACAAATAAAATAGGTCATCATATGCGCCATTGTATTGTCTTCACTGTTTGTTTCTTTACACTTTTTTGTATTTTAAACCGATTAACAACAAAATTGATTTATTTTATCTAAGATTATTTAAAAATATATAACTAATTATACAGGGTGTTACAAAATTCGCGGACACGGACTGTGGGATCATATTAAGCTAGATAAAGTGAGAAAAAAGTGTCTTTATGATTTTGAATCAAACCAGTATTTTTCGAGATATAGCAGTATCAAATATTCAAAAATAATAAAAACATATATTTATAAATTTCAATTTTCAATCATTAGATAAACAATTACGACAAACGAGTTAAAACAATTGTTCAAAATTTCCACCGTCTGCTGTTAAACATACTTAAACACATTGTACTACTGCTCTAATGGAGTTGCGTATCACCTNTAGTTTTGTAAGTATCTACTTAACACTGAGTGCCTACTTAAGTTTCGGTATGAATAAAAGTAAGTATATGCTACACAAATGAAGCAACTACTCACAATAATTTAAGGTACCTTGGTAGGAAGCTCAGCATCAGTAATAACTGTGCTTTCGGAAATAATGGCCGAATTTATGCCTATTGCTCGTGCAAGAAAGTATTATAAGGTTCGAAGAGACTCTCGGGATACCGACTATCGAATTTTGTATCGATTTAACAGAAATAACGTAGAATGGCTTGCTCAACATTTCCTGGGAGATGAGTTTGAAAACAGAGGTGGTGCTCTAACGACCACTGAGAAGATGAGAATTTTTCTTCGTTATGTCGGCGACCCGGGATTTCAAAGTGGCGTAGGTGAGGACATTGGGGTGCACCAATCAACGGTATCATTAACAGTTTCATCAGTAATAGATGCTATAATACGAAAATCAAATATATGGATACAGTTTCCGTCAACTACTGAAGCGTTAGAGCAAGAGAAACATAAATGGCAAGAAAAGTATAATTTTCCTTCTGCTATCGGTGCGATAGACTGCACTCACATTCCTATCATTAAACCGGCTGTACACGGAGATGAGTATGTCAACAGAAAGGGGTTCTGCAGTCTAAACGTTCAGGCAACGTGCAACGTCCGAGAGGAGTTTACAAGTGTCGATGCGTCTTGGCCAGGAGCCGTTCATGACTCACGCATATGGAGAAATTCTGCCATTTTTAATATCATGCGGTGGAATACAGCTAGTGCACTTCTTCTTGGAGATTCAGGTTATGGACTTACCCCGTGGCTTATGACTCCATACAGAGACCCTGTCACTCCTGAGCAAATTACATATAATAGATGTTTTACTCGAGAACGTGTTATAATAGAAAGGTGTTTTGGCCAAGTTAAACAGCGCTTTCCTATATTGCAAAACAAAATTCGAGTAAATACAGGAAAAGTTCCGTCTCTTGTATTAAGCTGCTTTATTTTGCATAATATTGCAAAACACCTCAACGATGAAGATTTTGAAATTTTTGAAGATGCCAACAATAATGGTGATGATTTACAGATCAATGTAGATTATGGTGAGGCAGTTGTGCGTCAGAGAGGACAACTGAGAAGAGATGCAATAGCAAGAATAATTCACGGTTAATACTAAGTAAGATGCTGTTTGCATTTAGACTGTATTACATATATCTTTTTATCAAGTATAGAATGTTCTTCATTCATAAACTGTAGCATAGTACTTACTATATTTCAGTTAAATAAAAAACCCAGTTAAATTAATGAGTATTTAATATCAGTTCTATAAATTTATAAAAATAGGGAAGTTTTCATCGATGTTTTCATTGTCCGGAATGTTAAGCAGTATTGCATCAGTCGCATCTCCTTGAGTATTAGGGTTGACCTGTTCCATATCCTTTTGCTGTTTTTTCTGTAATAGCAGTTCCTTTGCAAGCCTAAAGACTTGCAACTGTTCCAAAAGAACTAAACGTTGAAGTTCTTGCGTAGTAAGGTTTTTGGTTTCTTCAGTTTCTGGTAATTTTTTCTTATGTTTTTGGTTCTTTAGTGGCCCCTCATTTACACCTTTACTCATCACAGAAGAGGTCTTCGAAGTTCCAGGCACAGGATAGTCGGAATCTGCACTCTTAACAGATCCAGTACCGGATGTTATAAAGGACCCAGGTTCTTTTAGCTGAATTTCATTCTGTTCAAGACTGATTTCAGCGACCTCCATTCCACATGAACGTACACCAGCAGAAATTGCCCCTGAAAAGATTTGTTTTTAGTTACTTACTTTTATTTTTTTATTTAAAAATTAAAAAAACGTGGACGTTTGTACAAGACTTAAGAAAGTATTTTTGTAGGGGGCAGTCTATTATTTAATACCGCAACTTTAACAAATTAACACTCGTAGTTGTGTGAAATTTTTAACTGGTAAGTATTAACATTTTCTATTAAGTCCTTCTATTAAAAAGTAATCACCCTATACAAAATTAAAGAAGCTGCTACAAATTTTAAGTACGTATACTAGACTTACCTTTTACTTTACAAATTGAAGGATTTATCTCCCCTTCTATATATTTAAAGAATCTTATTTCCCAATCTTTTAATTCAATCTTCCGATTTCCTGTTTGTTTTTTGTCAGTCTTCCTTTTTATTCTAGTCTTGAGATTATTTAGTTTCTTCCATATTTGCGTGTCGTTCAACTCTATTCCAAATTCAACTGCTAGTTTACCTTTTATTTCATAAATTGCATTCGCTTTTTTCCTTTTAACATCCGGTATGTTTGATTTTTCCAGAAGTATAGGAAATTTTTCAATAACACTAACAAATTGTATCATTTTCTCACATGTTTCCCCACTACTAACTGTGTCTTCTTCAGTATCCATAGTTCTTATTTAATATATGTAGAGACTTACATCCACTATAGCAACACGGCCGCTCTATAACTTTCTAATATTCAACCTGTCGGAACTCGCATATGACGTCTGCTGCTGTGAGTTTATCGGAGTAGGTACTTAAAAAGCGTAAGCAGGTGCTCTATTTCCCTTCTAAATTTTATTAATATGAAAATTCAGTATGTGCTCAAGTTTTTAGCATATACTCCGCTTTTTGTTGAGCACCTGCTAGGAGCATGTACTCTGTTTTTATTAATACCACCCATTGTATTGTCTTCACTTTTTGTTTCTTTACACTTTTTTGTATTTTAAACCGATTAACAACAAAATTGATTTATTTTATCTAAGATTATTTAAAAATATATAACTAGGTATACAGGGTGTTACAAAATTCGCGGACACGGACTGTGGGATCATATTAAGCTAGATAAAGTGATAAAAAAGTGTCTTTATGATTTTGAATCAGACCAGTATTTTTCGAGATATAGCAGTATCAAATATTCAAAAATAATAAAAACATATATTTATAAATTTCAATTTTCAATCATTAGATAAACAATT
>NW_019419549.1:0-2864 GCF_000390285.2 Anoplophora glabripennis
TGTGTCAGCAGTCTCAAGTATACGGTTTCACAATTCTTCCACCATAGCAATTGGAGTATTGTAAACCAATGACTTCAAGAGACTCCGAAGATAAAAGTCCATTGGAGTTAAATCGGATGACCGAGGTGGCCACGGCACAGGACCAAACCGTCCAATCCATCGGTGAGGAAACATTTCATTCGAAGTGTCGTTACTTCTCGAGTACTGTGTGGAACCCATCTTGAAGATAAAACATGTGTGCCCGAACTTGTAATGCTACATCGTCCAATAATTCAGGCAACCAGTTCTCCAAAAAGTCAGCATATGTTGGTCCATTTAGTCGCCCTTCAAAGAAATAGGGACCCACAAATACATAGCCTATTATGCCAGCCCAAACATTTAACGAGAACCGATGTTGAAAATGAATTTCCCTAATCGAGGGAGGATTTTCATCGGCCCATATGTGCATATTATGGAAATTCACTTCATCATGGATAAATAAGATGCCTTAAGATGCGACGTACGGTACGAGATGAGATTCCTACTTGCTGTGCGAGTCGTCGAGTACTAATTGTGGGGTCTTCGTCAAAATTTTTCAACACTGCATCTTCAACATTAAGGTTCTTCACTTGCTAGGCACGTCCTTTTCCTCGAGGAATAACACTTCCCGTATCTCGTAGCCGCTGAACGCACTAGAGTACTAGAGGATTGTATTTGCAGATGGGGGGTGACATTGTGGCCATCGTTCGCGGTACAACCTAGTCGTCGCGAGCGCATTTTCTCCGGCTGCACCATACACTAACACCATATCGACACACTTACGGAAACAGTAAATGCATAGTTTTCTCGGTTCATTGTAAAACTAGTTTGTGCACAAACTAAAAAATTAAGCAAGGTAAGAAATAAGTATCTCGTTTTTAATGTTATTGGCACGCTATTCTTATTTTTTACTTCTTTATAAAAATTACACTGTGCCTATCGTAAAATTACAAAACAAAAACTTTTGTCTGGAATCTTTCACTTTTTAACACTGATGGGTCGATGGACGATGCATAATATTTAATAATTAATTGAATAATGAATTCAATACAAATACAAAATCAGTTGACTGCATAAATTGTTTGACAATGTAACCTAACCTTCTTTTAGTATTACTAGTATTAGATTATACCGACTTAAATTATAAGGCTGCATCTCGGGTCGCATAAAAACATTTCCAAGGTTTTTAATAAATAACACAGGGTCGGCCTTCATTTTCGTTGAGTAAATGAACTTTAATTTACAAAAAATGCGCGAAAATAGAACTTTTTTTATAAGACTTTTCTATTACAAATGTCATCAGGAAGCTGTAGTTTAATTTTTATAGTTTATACACGCCACACCCTGTATAATCAATTAAAAAATCATAATTTTTGTCATTGACATTTTACGTATAAAACCGAAATATCTAATAAAAGCAATGTAATTAATTAAGAAATAGGTTAATAAAAGTATTGTACCCACTTGTTATACAGGGTGCTAAAATATAAATGAGAAAATCTGAACTGGAGCAATTTTGTTCTTTTTATGTCAAAGTAAACATTAAAAAAAAGGAATACTCACGATACTTTCAAAACAGTTGCCCTAATCAGATTGTAAATTTCACTAGACATATATTTTAGGAAGAAAACATCTCCCACCGACAGAAGGCGCTGATTATGTTCCTCCTATATGGATAATTTGGCCAAAAACAATGTAATTTTAGTTAGTTTTAATTAAAAATGAAAAATTATTCTGTATTATGTATTTATGTACCTGCGTTATTTTTAAAAATCGAAAGATCCGCGGAAAATGCCCCAGCCGAACGTCTCTTCTTTTTAAAAGCAATTTTAATACGAGAATAACTGAAGACCCGCCGAATGTTATCGCCGCAATTATTACTGGTACATTTTAAGGAGACGACTGTAAACTCCAACTTTTAAGTCCGTTTTATTCTCCATAAAGCCGAAAAGTAAGAGACCTAATTACCGGCAATCTCTCGCCGAAGCAGTGATTGCATGCAATTATCGTGGAGCGCATAAACCCGAGATTAAATTGTTCAACAATTCAGCGCGCGGCGCGATAGTGCACCCCCTGGGAAGGGTTGCGCGCCGCGAATACGCGACCCGAGGTGGAACGCACGTGCGACTCGGCGGCGCACGGGGACGCCGTACCATCGATAGTCCGATATTGTTCTTTTAATCTGGGATTTGCCGCGTTCCCGATATGAATGGGTAACGCGGAGAGATTTGCCCTAAATTGGAAGTTCAGGGGCGGATCCCGACATTAAATTGCTCGGAATGTAAAAAACACGACCGATTTACTTCGCAGGTTTCAGTTTGTGGTTGCTGAAAGCGGAAGGTTGTTCGGGTGCATGTTCGATACGTTACTTTTAACGTCAACACTATAAAATCATTTTATCCATGACTAGGCGTTAAAGTGTACCAACAGCTTTATCACCCCTTATCTCTCTCTTATCGCCTATAGTCTGTTTGGAAATGAAAGAGAGTAATAAAACCCCGAAATAAGAACCGGCCATGGGCGTGGTAATATTTCGTTTCAGATAATTATCGGGTAACACTAATGCTAACAAAAATGACAGGGATTGGAAAATCGACTATCTACAGACTTTTAAAGGAAACAAACATGAACAAGATACTGTAAATCCCCCAAAATCATCTACAGGGAGGTCAAAAGTCGTTATAGATGATTTCTTCAAAAATGTCATTCGCAGAAAAGTACACTCATTTTATTTTAAAAAAGAAATACCAACGCTAAACAAAATTTTAAGTGAACTTTCAGAGGACAACGATTTGCCAAAAATCAGTAGAAGCAAATTTTCAACTCTCGTAAGACGGCCCATAATT